>NC_091220.1:11767977-11927977 GCF_040958095.1 Procambarus clarkii | reverse complement strand
GGATGTGGCATGGGAAAATAGGCTAGATATGGTGAAATCTTTTGGTTGTTGTCCATAACATAACAAGTTGAAATTAAAATTTTGCTCGGTGAAATTAGCATATATAGAGTATGGGAAATATGTGGGTATTAATGGTAATTCTTACTATGGTTCTAATCACGTTTTTTAACATTTTTGTAGAATGAAATATTAGGAGAAAGAAACGGGCATAGGAATGTATATTTCTTGTCTTTAAAAAACAAAAAAATCAACATGTAAATTCCTCCTGAAGGCATCTCCAGTTACTACGAATACCACACTCCAGCGAATTAGCATTGGTCCCATATAGTTTGATGAATTAAAGTTGCACTGTATCTTTTTATTTATTTATATTCACAAGAGTTCTTACATTCTTGTAAAGTCAATAACATGTATAGCATTTTGGGCAGGTCCTTACTCATAATTTTCCCTGGAATCCGAAGTCCCAAATTGTTTAACAACCAGGTATCCATTCACTGCTGGGTGAGCAAAGGATTGACACGTTAATTCACGTACGGTGAGCAAAGTTAAAGATTGGCACCTAGTCAACCAGGATACGAATCTAGGCCAAATCACTTGTGAAGCGGGGCTAGTGTCTTACCACTGCGCCACGGAGACTGTTTCAACATCTGAAACATCTTTGGATGTTATGCGCACCACTGGTCGAAAATCTTAAGTTGGTATGCTTATTTCAAAAGTTAATTCTGTATGTAAATACACTGTTGTCATTCTTGTGATGTATTTTTCAATTTGTGTAGTTTTTATCCTAATTGATGTTAATTGTCACAAATTTCTTATGTGCATTATAATGGTTCTGAGCAAGGTAACTATCTTTCTCAGAATTTAAAATGTGGAAATTATATATACAGTTGAAAAGCAGTAGTGTATAAAATTTGTTCATTAGACCGAAATGCATTGATCATTGGCTATTTTAGTTCAGTTTGTTAATTATAAGTCACATACAGTATCCATATTCATGCTGTGGGCAGTGATGGAAGGGTTACAGAGGCACACAGTCACCTTAGGAACTGAACAGTAATGTTCTTTTAGATAAACAAGTTAAAGTTGTGTGGAATTATTGAACACTGCATGAAGAAACACACTTTATTGTAGGTTTTCTACTTGATTCAGAAAAATTAAAACATGTGAGGTTAATGCCATTTATTAATGTATGACATCTGCATATATATAATTATAATGTACCACAGACAAAGATGGAGGGAGGTGGAGGAAGCCACTTCCTTTCACAGCTTTATAAGCATAATGTCTCTGATAACTTAGAGGCACGGGCCCAAGAGCAAACCTCATCTCCTATAGGCACAGTTAGGCACAAATAAACACAAACTTATGTAATGCCTATTGTGTATCAATGAAATTAATTTAAATATTTTGCCAAACTAACAATGAGTAATAAAATATTACTCTGTATTTCAGTTTTAAAAATAGTATATCATATGTTTACTTTTCTATATCTTTTATATAATCTCATGCAGTATAGTATCAAGATACTGTAAAACTTTTCAAGCATCATTATTACTAAAAAATCTTGACATAAGTTATATAAGTTTTTATCATGCCAGCAAACCAAAGTGTTATTGCTTCTAATGTAATAAATAGGTTACTTATATCAAAATTATGTCTGTGAAGTTTGTAGTTCTATTTTCTAATGTGTGATAATTTTCAATATTCAGCCAGGACAAGCCTTCCTTGTAGCCGATTGTGAGATGTGTCAGTGTGTTAATAACTTCCTGAGATGTGACTCATCCAGCTGCATCTCCACAACTCCTATTTCAGCACAGGTTACTGGCAAGGTAAGCCATAGAGCTATATTTATGGAATTATGCAAATATCTGAATCAGTTTTCTGATTCAGGCTTACTGATTAAGTAAGCTTGAACCTCAAGCTAGCTTACTGATTAAGTGCCACACTACTTGGAGTCATCAATCGCAGAATTCTTGTATGCCTACCGAGGACCACGAACCAGAACCCGGGCCCCCTTCACAGAGGCACAGGGAGCAACTGCTCATGAACACTTTACATTTAAAGTATGTCATCTTGCCATCGACCAGGAAAGGCACTAAGAAAAGTAGGTGAATCAAAACAGATTACTGCCTAGTTGAAAATGCGACCTGTACAATCACAATATATACCCAAAAAAAGCACAATCACAATATATACCCAAAAAAAGCACTAACGATGCACTTATTAGTATGATTAACTTAATTCACGCAGCTCTTGATAAAAAGGAGTTTCCTGTTGGGTTATTTGTGGACCTGCGTAAGGCTTTTGACACTGTCAACCATCAAAACCTTCTTCTTAAATTACATCATTATGGAGTCAGAGGACACTCCCTGCAATACCTCAAATCTTATCTTACTGACAGGCTCCAGTATGTTTCTGTGAATAATACAATTTCTCCCACCCTACCCATCAACATTGGTGTTCCTCAGGGCAGCATACTTGGCCCTCTCCTCTTTCTCATCTACATTAATGACCTTCCAAATGCCTCCCAACACCTCAAACCAATTCTATTTGCTGACGACACAACCTTCATTTACTCCAGTCCTGACCCCCTTGCTCTAAATGCCACAGTAAATACTGAGCTAGAGAAAGTCCATCTTTGGCTAACTGCCAACAAACTCACCCTTAACATTGACAAAACGTTTTATATTCTGTTTGGCAATAAATCCTCTAATCAGATAAATCTCAAAATAAACAATACCCAAATTTGTAACAAATTAGATGGCAAATTCCTTGGCGTTCTCATCGACCACAAGCTGAATTTCCAGGGTCACATTCTAAATATATCAAAAAAAGTTTCAAAAACTGTTGGCATTCTTTCTAAGATCAGATATTATGTACCCCGCCCTGCCCTGGTTACTCTCTATTACTCCCTCATCTATCCATACCTCAACTATGGTATTTGTGCTTGGGGTTCTACTACCCAAAATCATTTACGTCCTCTTATTACCCAACACAAAGCTGCTATTAGGACAATATCCAACTCTGGCCCCAGACATCACTCGGTACCCTTACTCAAATCTCTGAATATGTTAGATATTAAGTCACTGCACATTCTCTCTTGTGTATTATACATATATAAAACGCTGAACTGTAATGCCAATCCTGACCTCAAAAGCTTCATTGAAGGTTGTAACAGAACCCATGAGCACCACACCAGGAATAAATACAGTTTTGATATTCCTAGAGTACGACTTAATCAAACTAGAAATGCTCTACAAATCAAGGGACCCAGAATGTGGAATGACCTTCCCAACCATGTTAAAGACTGTACCTCTCTCAACCAGTTTAAGATAAAAACTAAACACTACCTAATAAATTCCCTGTAACCCACCTCACTCCTTTATTGTCAACCCATGTCTGTTATTTTTTTATTATTATTTTTTTATTATTATTTTTTTTAATCAACACTGTTTGTCAACCTATTGTATTTGTGCTGCTTTTTCAGTCATGTTCCCCCTTTTTTTTATCTTTATTTGTATTTGTTTTCAACACTTTTTATTCTTTATGCTCAATTAGTATTAAGTTCTAGATATTAATGTTTTTCTTGCCCGAAACGCATTGCGTAATAGTGGCTTTAGGCATTGTATGTACTAGCTCTATCTATATATCAATCCATTAATGTAACATCACTTGTATGTATGTACCTTACCTGAATAAACATATTTATTTATATTTATTTTATTTAATATCAAAAGAACACTCCCCCACAAAGAAAACAATTAAAACAATCAAGCCCAAGAGAGAGACTTTTACCAGACAGAATAGGAGATGGAGAAAGCAACAGAAGAGACCATGGGTAGCACAACAGGCGGGATTACAGCAGCAACAGATATGGTGGCAATAACATCATCATCATCAATTACGACTGCAGGCAAGACTACGGTAACTTAGTCCACAATAACAACAGCAACAACAACTACTTAAATCGTGGCAGGCATCCACAGTACTATGGCAGCGAACAGTACTATAGAGGCAGATTCAATAGGTTCAACGGGAGGAACGATGGACTATGGAAGGGCAACTAAAGAAAACGGTTATCTTGGAGATCAAACTGATACCTATGGAGAAGACTCTACTCAGACAAGGATTATCCTTTGTGGTAGGACTACTGGCTCTGGACAAAAGGCTACGAACAATTGATCAAACTTGTGATGAACTCGAAAGAGGTATCAGTGTGGCATGGGAAAAAGTGTTAAGAGAACTAACTGAAGGCTCCCATGTGAATGTGAGAGAAAGGACTTTGAATACACTCTTTGTCATACAGGTATTTGAATCCCAAAGTGGAAGTGAACCCATTGTGAAAGTGACAGGATTATCAGATAAAATCGATGAAGTGAGGACATGCCTCTAAAAATAAAGTGAGAAATAGCAAAAGATGTAACTTACTGAAGCGTGAACGATAGGCGTTAGTGACTTTGAAAAGAAGACCAGATATAGTAATAAAGCAAGCAGATAAGGGGGGGGGGGTGCTCTTGTGGTGTGGAAAACAGAAAACTATAGAAAGGAAATGTTGAGACAACTTGAAAATATACACGCCTATAAACCAATCAGGAACAATGATCCAGCTTCTGGAGGTAGTGGCGGCCTCTTTTGTGCAATGGCATGGGACAAATTCATTGCCTTTGCCCCCAAGATTCAATTAATATATATTCAACCCAAGATTCATAAGCACGTCCTCTCCCCTAAAAACACCTGGCATGGGAGGCCAATTTTGAGCAGTTGCAGGGGGCCCCAATGAGGCCCATAGATTATATTTGTTCTGCCCTCCTCATCCCGGTCCTGCAGTTACTACCAGGAAGGCTACGTGACACAACAGACTTCCTAAACAAGATATAGATGTTGCAAGACCCCATACTAGTGGGTGCAATTCTGTTTTCTCTAGATGCAGTCTCCCTGTACCCAAGCATTCTGCAGGGCGAGTTGCAGAATTTTTTTTATAGGAACAAGTATAAAAATACGGGATGTATTGAGACAAGCGGGGGTATGGAGACCCCCTACGAAGCAGCTACCTGAAGAAGCCATCCTACACATCATGAGAGACACTATCCTGATGTTTGATGGAAAGACTTATCGGCAGATAAAGGGGACAGCTATAGTAGTGTGGCCATAGCAGATATAATTGCACTCACAGTGTTCAAAACATAAAGAAGTATCAGACAGCAGGATATCATCCTATACTTATGCTATATTGATGACATTTCTGGGTGGAGCCCCTTCAGCTTCCTGGAGCTATCCAGGCTGATATGCTAATGTCAGCCTTTGGCATCAGTCATGTGTATGGAGTTCTGTGGGCCTACCGGGGACCACGAGCCAGAACCTGGTCCTCTCAGGAGAGACACGAAGAGCAATGGCCTAGAGAAACCCTCGTGTGGAGCCCCAGACCCCCATGCCGGCAACTCATTCATCCTACAGACTCTGGCAAACCTCTGCAGGCTCGGTTGTACTATGGATACCTCTTCCAAGCCTGCTCTCACCTTGTGTGACTTTGAGGGTTGGCCGTTGCCCCTGTCTCGGAGTGGCAATCATCCTTTCTGCCTCTGCCATGCTGGCTGTTGGGTTGGGAACACTTATGACCTGAAGTCATGTGGGGACTTGTTCTCCCCATGTGTTCAGGATCCCTCATTTTCCTCTGGACATTCAGAACTTTCAAGCAGTGAGGGCTTTGCATCACTGGTTTTTGGTCCTTCAACGCTCTTGGTTGTATGCCCGGTTGGTTGCTCCAGAGCTGCCCTGTTTGAGTTTTAAGGACTCAAATTTGGAGGTGTTGGTTAATTCGACCTTGATTCCATCCAAACCTACCTTTCCTTTTCCATTTGGTCTCATTTACCCATCTCTTCCTTCCCCCTGCATCTGGCTCCCAAGCATCTAAGGGTTTCGGAGTCAAGGCAGGGGTTTAGCTCGAGACGAGGCTCGGGTAGCTCCAGGGGCTACCCCTTTCGATGTGGGCATGAAGGTAATTGAGCCTCTCCTTCCCGCTATGGCTTCTGAATCTTCCCAGCTGACTCCCTTCTTTGAAGCCTTTCCCCTGGGCTTCCCCTTATTCTCTCAAGTGGTGGGCATGGATAAGGGTTCTGCCATGATGCCCCTGTCGACAGTTCTTGGGGCTGTGGGATTCCGAGTGGAGCTCTTGGATTCTGTTTAACCCTGCTTTGGCCACTTCACTGTTTATCATGTGGCACTGGTAAAGCCGCTTCAGATTGAGTTTGGGGTGGTTCAGAGAGGCTGTCAGACTTCCTGACAGCCTCCCTCCCTTCGGTCAGTGGCCTTTATCATGGAAGAAACTGGCTGGTGGTGGCCCGATTCACCCGGGCCGGCTCCCCCCTCCTAACGAGGGGGTGTAGCTAACAAGCAGGGGTTAGTTGGATGAAGTTTTGATTGTTTTCTTTGTTGGGGAGTTCTTGTGATATTTTGATGACGTAGGTCGCATTTTCACCCAGACAGTACTTTGTTTTGATTTGCCTACCTTTCTGAGTGCCTTCCCTAGTCGATGGCAAGTATGATATACTGTACTTTACATGTAAAGTGTTCATAGGCCATTGCTACCTGTGACTCTGTGAGAGGGCCAGGTTCTGGCTCGCAGTCTCAGTAGGAATACAAGAACTCTGCGACTGATGACTCCAAGTAGTGTGGCACTTAACAAGTATAGATAACTTCAGGGAGCCTCCGAGGTTCACCCAGAAAGAGCCGTTTCATTACATTCAGCATCGTTTTTTCTTACAATAAACATTTTGCAATTCTGTAAGGAAATATATTTGTTAATGCCTTTAATATTAATAATTTAAATATTCACAAAATATGCATACATAAGAAAATAATATAGAAGCATATTTGAAGGCCCAGGTGTTGCATATTAAATAAAGCCACTAATATTCAAAGAGTTTCAGACAAAACTTAGAATACTGCAGTTATAATTTGTTATAGGTATTAAAAGGTAAACTTAATGCTAAATGATCTGGAAATAAAGGTGTCTTTATCAAATGGTGTTTATAAAGGATTAATTTGTATTTCATTTTTCTCTTTTGTCTTATCAGTCCTTGCCATATTTCACTTAAATTTAAATAATAACATTTATAATTATATTTCATTTGTAATTGGCATTTTATATTTTTACTGTAAATTTGATTCAACAGCCAATATTTGAGTGTAATAAATGGAGCTCTTGGATCAGTGAGTCAACCCCCAGTTCTGGTAATGAGATGGAGCTTCTCTCTGACCTACGCATAAAATATCCAGAGTTGTGCGCCAGACCACGAAAAATTGAGTGTAGAGTGACAGAAAGTGAGTATTGCTCCTAAAATTTGTGTGATTATTCATATATACTCCTTATATATTTTATGTTTTGCATAAATTTTGGTTTATAATTGCTTTTAATTTTTGGCTATAATTCCTTTTAAATTTCTTTTTGGTAAGTACTTATGTGTAGTTATAGGATGAGAACTACGCTCGTGGTGTCCCGTCTTCCCAGTACTCTTTGTCGTATAACTTTGAAAGTACTGATAATTTTGGCCTCCACCACCTTCTCACTTAACTTTTTCCTAACCATCTACCACTCTTTTTGCAAAAGAAAACTTTCTAATTTTATTTTGGCACCTTTGTTTCCTTAGCTTGAATCTGTGTCCTCTCTTTCTTGAAGTTGCTGGTTCAGGAATTCCTCTGCCAATTTAGTCAATTCCTGTTATTATTTTGTGAGTGGTAATCATATCACCTCTTTTTCTCCTATCTTCTAGCTCTAGCATATTTAACACCTCTGGTCTCTCCTCATAACTCTTCTTTTTTGGTTCTGGAAGCCATTTTGTAGCATCTTTTCCAGTTTATTGATGTGCTTCTTGAGATATGAGCACCATACAACTGCTGCACAAGCTCGTGTCCTTGCCACGCTCATGTCCTTGCCACGCTCGTGTCCTTGCCACGCTCGTGTCCTTGCCACGCTCGTGTCCTTGCCACGCTCGTGTCCTTGCCACGCTCGTGTCCTTGCCACGCTCGTGTCCTTGCCACGCTCGTGTCCTTGCCACGCTCGTGTCCGTGCCACGCTCGTGTCCGTGCCACGCTCGTGTCCTTGCCACGCTCGTGTCCTTGCCACGTTCGTGTCCTTGCCACACTCATGTACTGTACAGTTTTTTTTAGTGCTGTGTTAAATTAGGTTACGTGAATTTTCAATAATTGTTGATTTGAAGAGACAGTACTGTATGCAACATAAATCAAGAAGATGAACTAAAAGGTAAGCTGAAGTTTCTGTTTTAAATTTCAGTACACTCAACATTCTCCCTTCCAACCATCAATTACGATTGGATATGTAGTTGTATTTGGATAAGTAGATGAATATTCCTCCCATCCCCTCAGACACAAAAAATTATAATTTTATGTACAAAAGTACGTAACAATTCATTATTGTTTTACGATATTAACTGAAGTATTGTTTTACTTCAAACAAAACACCACAGAATACTGGTAATACAGCAACAATAAATATGGGTACTCGCCAAATGTCCTCATATTTCTCCACATATGATGTTGAATCTGTAGGTGAGTATGGTGGTGGTAACTGAGGGATGAGGCTGAGATATTGAGGGTTTTGTTTTGTTTTGAAACTAGCTAATTATGAAACTAGCCCCTCGTTAATTAACTCCACCTTGCCTCTTGTTGTGGGGAGGGGGAAGCCCGACCGGCTTCAGTTCTTTAATAATAATAATAATAATAATAATAATACAGTAATAATAATAATTTGTCGTGTCGGGGGACAGGAGGCCAGAGTGTATTCATACATGTTAGGGTTATATTGAGTTCCCTCACAAGGTCGAATTACTACCCCTGCCCAACCCTACAACACACTAACTGAGTTCATACTTACTGCTAGGTAAACAGGAACATTAGGTGAAAGGAAATGTTCCTAACCATATCTGTCCCACCTGGGATTCAAACCCGGGATTCTTGATTGTGCGTTGAGAATGAACCCAACTGTTCTACTGGGACCCTAAATGAGAAACATTTTCTCATTTAGAGAAACACAAGCACTCATCTCATTATACATTACTTAGGTAATTATTAAATTTAATGAGAAACGCACCACCAACCACGGGGAGATAGGGTGTCTGGGAGCCTCCGGGGCTCACCCAGAAACTGGTGTTTCATGACAGTCAACACTGGATGTCTGTGGGGAGCTCCATTGGCTCCCTGAAGCTAACTACTCACAGAGAAGGATAAATATACCAGGGAGCCAGGAGCACCACTGGTATAAACTTGTAATCAAGACCGAAGGCCATGACAGATGCCCAATGCAGCACAAGAGCACAGAGGCTTGGAACGTTTACAACATACCTGGCGGCCAAGAACCTGCTTGACCTACAAAACCCCCATGTCTGAACATTGGCCCAAGACATGTTTCCAAAAACAAGGCAGAATACTTGTGAATATCATGAGCACAAGAGTAGACCAAAGACTGGCTAGCCTTAATCCTTGAGAGGCGCTTGCCTTAATGGTAATGTGGACAACCTTGGAAACACTAGCTCTGGAAGAGGGAACCAGAGAAATCGGATCAATCCACAATGAGTCCACTTAAAAAAATCCTGATGATTCGAAGGTAGTAGTGGCATAAAGTTTAATAAATAAATAAATAAATAAATAAAGTCCAACTTTCATCCAACTATGTTAATCTAGAAGGTGGAATCTTGTAAAATATTTGAGGCCAACCAAAGAAATGGTCATAAAATTGGCCAATGAACAAAAACAACAAGCCAAGGCCCATCAACCAATGAAACCTCACAAGCACAAAACAAAGACCCTCAATCAGTGAAACCTTATCAGAAAGCCAAAAGCCTTCAATCAGTGACAGTGAGACAGTCCGTCAACCAAGATTTTGGGCATTCCGCAAACATGAATGGAGCAGAGATGTAAACCCCGAGAACTAAGTAGATGAGCCCAATCAGGTCTGAATGTGGGATGGAACCAACTGGGACTTCCTCCAGTTCACCAGGAACCTGAACCCGGTAAGCTGGGAAAGAACCAGATTCCTGGCTAGCTGACAACCAGACCGGCTAAGAACCCAAACTTGCCAGTTGTCGAGGTAGGCCAAAATCCTCAGACCTAACACAAGAAGATGGGTCACTACAATTTGAGTCAGGTGCGTAAAAACAATGTTGCCAGATTTAGTCTTAAAAACGGTAAGCCTGTTGCCCCACTACAAACCTAACCAATCTCTGAAACCTTAGGTGTATGGGTACGTACCAGTAGGCGTCCGTGAGGTCCAAGGAAATCATCCAAGTGCCCGGTTCACAAATAAGACATACCTGGGACAACATAGTCATCCGAAAAGAGGCAAGAATCAACTGGTTTAGACAGGACAAATCCAGACTGTACTGGAGGTCCGCACAAGCCCATTTCAGGACTGGAAAAAGGCGGGAAACCCACTTAAGAGACGAGGTCATTTCAGCCACTCTCAGACTCACCCACTGCAAGATGATTCAATGGAGGGAAGGAGAAAAGGCCTGCCCCATCCGACCCTGACCCATGTTAAGGAAAAGTGGCTGCCCTGTAATGGGGACCAGCCTTTAACCTCACTTACTGTTTAAATGCTGGTTGTTATTAAGTAAGATATACAGAAACCAGAGTTCTGCTGTGTAACCGTCAGTGCAACTCCTCAAGATCTAAACGTTTGACCATTTAGATATCACGGCTTGAGGATACTGTACCTTTCGATGCTACACTGCAAGCTCTGACTTACGCCGCCTCCACCTAATATCTTCTACCCATTGAGTAATTCTCCCAATTGACGTTGAAGCAGGATACCGTCAATCGGGCATAAACCCCGAAAATGGATCCCCCAGTTATCAGAAAAGGAGGGATAAGATTTACATTAAGTGTGGAATTAAATCAAAGTACAAAGGGATTATCTGAGGTAGTAAATAACTGCTTACAGTCTTGCAGAGGATGCTAGTCCCAAGCATGGGGTCTTGAGCCCATCAACAGAAAGTATAATAACTGGTTGGGTGGGAAAATTCCACTAAACACCATAAATTCTAAACAAAATTTATTCAACAAAGATTAGCAATGAAAATAATGAAAAATTAATTAATACGTCCTATCTGAACACTTCCTAAACTGAATATCTTCCTAACTGAGGCAATGACTACACAAATAATGTGGACTCTACACTAATAAACTCAGACAGAACAATTACCTTAAATACCACAGCTAATCCAGTTATTCAGCCATGCCTCTGGAGAGATGTTGACCTCCCAGGATGTCTCAAACCACACTGACTGATCTCCCCACTGACCTCGTGTGAGGCTGGCCCTAGCTCAGTTGCCAAATTAATCTTTGAAGAAGATTACTTACTAAAAATCCTGTAGGCGTCACTAAAGGTGACTTATTATTCCAAAACAATTGGGAATTATCTAGATACTTGAGCCAGGCTAATTACAATATTCAGTAGCACTTGTATTTCACTAATTCACATGAATTAACATGTAAGCTAAAGAAGGTACTTATTTACCAAGTACGAAATATTTCTTACATATTTCTTACATGTACAAGAATGTAACAACTCTTGTATATATCTCAAAAAAAAAAAAAAAAAAAAAAAAAAATATTCATATTCTTACTGACGTCAAATGCTTCTTTGTTAACATACAGACTTATTCTTTATTCTCAATTGAGGTTAATTTTAACATAAGTACTTAACCCCGATTGATTATTCCTACTAATTCTTTAATACCTGAATCATTCTCCAAGTTTGATGACTCGACACAGGATGTCTGTGGCGCTGCTGTCTACAATGGGCTCTAATCCCTTAGGGGGAGGGATGACCCAAGCCTGCCAGTCAGGTCACTACCAACACACTACCAACTTTTAATGTCAAATCTATGGTCTTTCTATATTAACAGTCCCACTGTTACAGCCCAACGACAGCATATGCCATGCAACATGACCCGAGTCATGGGACCAAGCATGAGCAAATAGAGCCAGCTTCCCCCTCAGAGGGTTAGAAAAGTGCATATAAACATAATATGTGACTCTTTCAATCAGTTAGATTATAGTATATAGCTAGATGAGGGGATCATATGGGCACACCCTCGCCTTTGGCTAAGTGGACTTTGCTTAACCAAGGACTTAATTTCACATGAATTAAAATCTATCTAATTTGTTATCTTCATCAGGCCATGAATCACCAGAAGCAGCAGGACAGACAGTGACATGCAACAGAAAGCTAGGCCTTGAATGCTTCCGGTCACAAAATACTGAAGACTGCAAGGTGAGAATGAAACAGGAAATTTTAACAGTAATAACATTTGTTAAACAAGCTTGTAAAATTGAATGGAAAGCTGCAGCTTGTTCATCTCTCTTCTTAGATTAGAGATCTATTTATTTGAATATTTAAAGTTAAATGAGGATTTATTTTACGTTTCTGAGGGGTGCCCCTACGGCTCCCTGGAGCTGATCGAGTTAATGTATGTTATATTAGACTGGGACATTAGCTAAGGAGTTCAGACCTGCCAGGGACCATGAGCCAGAACCTGGCCCCTTTAAAGAGGTTTCAGGGAGCAATGCCCTGGAAAACCCTCTTGTGGTTGGGGTTTTTCCTTATCTGCCATCGATTGGGGTTAGGCACCCAGAAAGGTATGCATAACAAAACAAACCCCCACATGGTAAGAAACTAACAACAAAAACTGAACAGAGAGGTAGAACTCCCTACAATCCTAAGGAAACAAGCAAACAAGCAAACGTAACACACTACTGCTGCACCACTCATCCATGCAGCCCTCCCGTCCCCTCCCTGAGAGGGGGAGGGTTGGGGACCCGGACCTCACCACGCCGACTGCCTAGCACTTCAGTTCGTAAGCTAATGTCAACTGGGACAGATGCTTCTCTGGCCTCAGTTTCCTAGGTGGTGTTTGCCTTCGTGGCGTTCACTGCCGTGTGTTGTGTTGTGCGGTGGCCAGGTGTTCCTCATCAGTACCGGGGCTGCATGTGCTTAAGATAACCCTTCGCTCTGCGTGACAGGGTTATCTTCCCTGGGGGCATTCGGGAACCATTCCCATAGAGGTTCTTGCTGCTTGGCATTTGCCTCACCCTTGGGGCCAGCTGGGGCTTGGAGCCTTTGTTTGGCCTTGGGTAGGGACAGGTATTGTGCTGGTTAGAGCGTCAAGATGTTGCGCGACCTCCTACCTACGTGGCGACCAGTTCCTGTTGCCTCTGGAGACGGTGTACTTTTGTGGGGTTTTTCTTTTGTTTTTATTTTCATTTGTCTGGTGGGGGTTTGCCTCATGTGCTGCTGTAGTTCCACTGGTAGTGTTTGGTGGCCCTATGCTAGGTCCTCGTGATTGTACACGTCGCAGGGGTTTTCAGTGTTGCATCTACCCCTTGTTAGTTTTGGGTTTTAACCGGTTAGCAACACCTTGCCTGGGCTTCCCATAGCAGTCAGCCTACGAGCCCTGGAAAACCCTGTCGGGGCTCGGTGGACCACTAGATGTGTCTTACGGATTTCAACCCATCTTGTGCGAGTTCGTTGGTTGCTGTGCCCTTGTCTCCGGGTGACAGTCGCCACTTTTACCTCTGTCATGCTGCCTGTTGGGTAACTGACACCTTGACCCGGAGTCTGCGAATTGTGTTCTCTGCTTGTTCTCCAGTACTCTCCTGGTGTCCTTTCTGTTCAGAGTACTGGCGTCAACCGCATTGCAAGCGTCGGTTTAGATTGCTGCAACGCGCTAGGTTGGTTTCCCACCTGGATGCTTCCGGGGCCGTCCCGTTTTGGTTAGGTGCTGTTTGCCCCTTTCCCCTCCCTGTTCCCGGTTCCTGACCGTCTGCCAGTTTCAGGGTCGGGACAGGGTTTAGTTGGTGCCGAGACTCGGGCGGCTTCGGGGGCTGTCCCTGTTCGGGTTGGGGACGGAGGTATTCGAGCCTGTTCTTCCTGCCAAGGCTTCTGGGTCTTACCAGCGGACCTTTCTTTGCTGCCTTTCCCCTGGACTCTTCCTTTTCTTTAAGGGCAGAGGGCGTGGAGGACGGTTCTGCCCCAGGGCCTCTGTTGCGGGTTCCCAGGCCTGTGGGGATGCCCAGCTAGCAGTTCCTGGGGCTGTTTGCCCTTGCCTGGGTCTTCTGCTTTGGGGCAGGGTTTTTCGTCCCTCTAGTCTGCTTACTTCCCACATTTGCTGGCGTGTTTTCAACTCTATTGCGTCGGTCACGGCTCACATTGGTTGGTGGCCATTTTCTTTTCTGTGGATAACTCCCCGTTTGGCCACCGGCGGCACTGTGGTTTGTTTACCGGCGCCTGGGTGTGCAAGCGAGCGTGTGTGGGTGAGTTTTCACCTCTTTTAAGGGGTTTTATCCTCCTGTTGCAGTTTCTTGTTTTTTCTGGGGTGTTTTTCCCGTCTTCTGTTCCTCTGGGAATGCTTGGGTGTTGATTTTTACATCTGTTTTTGTGTTTTCTGTCTGTTTTGGGTCTGGGCCTTGGGGTTTGGGCTCAGTGTCCCTGTCTGTTTATGCCTGCTCCCACACCTTGTCCCTTGGGTTTCAATCTGTTTTGACCGTTTCCCAGGGGTTCTGTCTGAGTGCTGTGCTTTGCCCTTTCTGATTTCCGGCGGCAAATGTGGTGGTTTGGGCTCCCCTTGGTTCAATTCCAGGTTCCTTTGGGTGCTTTGGTTTCGTTTTGGAGGTTTCTTCCTCTTGGGCCCCCTTTGTGGGTTCAGGGGATATTGTTACCTTGTGTGAGACCCGGTTCTGCTTTCTGGGGTTCTGGGGTCTTCCTGGCTTACAGGCTGTTCTTTTTGGGTCTTTGCACGTGTTGTAAATGGTCATGCCGGGGCCTTGGGTTTTCGTTGTCTAGGTGGACATTTTGGAGCAGTTTTTGTGCTTTCTTGGTGCCTTCTTTATCTGGCCGGCATGGTGCTCTCTGCCACTGATCGGCGGCTTGTCTTTTTCTTTTCTTTATTTATTTTTATTTTATATATATATATATATATATATATGTCGTACCTAGTAGCCAGAACGCACTTGTCAGCCTACTATGCATGGCCCGATTTGCCTAATAAGCCAAGTTTTCCTGAAATAATATATTTTCTTTAATTTTTTTCTTGTGAAATGATAAAGCTACCCATTTCATTATGTATGAGGTCAAATATATATATATATATATATATATATATATATATATATATATATATATATATATATATATGTATATATATATATGTATATGTATGTATGTTTATGTTTGTGAGGGTACCACCTCTGGTGCCAATGTGGGGACCCATAGCCTCGGAGAAGAAAATAAAAAGTATTCAGAGGAGACCTTGTGGTTTCTCACTGAACACTAATATTATCTTCTCCTACCACCCCCATTCTTTTGTATGTACACATATATATTTACTTTATTTGAACTTTGTTACAAAAAAGGAGTTACATATGGGTTACAAAGATGGTTATCATAGGTTGTCAAGTTCCTCCAGCTCCTCAGATGGCGGGCAGGAACCCTGGATGCAGTGCGCATTTCCCCTCTGTATCGCCACACTGAGGCGCTGGAAAAGAAAGCTTGCAGCTCTTGGGTCCCTTGTTGTTTCAATGAGCCTAGAACCCAGTTCCTTCAAAAAACTGGTAGCACTTTTACCCCAGGTGCCGAGTGTCTCAGAAGCAATGGGGACAAAATTGTAGTGGTGATCCAGTTCTCTATACTTACGGGATTTGGCTGCTTCCCTGTGGGTGGCAGCGCCACCTGGTTGTGCAACACTGAGGTTAATGTAGGTGTTAGCCAGGGTTGATACGCACGTGTAGTCCCATACCAACTGCTTGCCATTCTTCCAGGGATTCACTGTGATACCATCTGGGCGACCAATAAGAGCATCAGAGTTACGGGGCGTTAGGTAACGGGGCTCTCTTTCAGCTTACGTTTTTAAGTCTTCCAGCCTGCGGTCTGTCCTTGCGCCCGTGTTGTTCAGAAGTTTGCAGCTTTTGCTGCTGTGTTGGTGACGTCTAGGGCTCATTTCGGGCGCTGGGATTTGAGGGTCGCACAGGTTCTTGGTCGCCCATTCTTTATGCGCGTCTGCTCCTGTGCGTTCTTGTTGCCTTGGGTCGCAGGTTGCAGCCTGTTGTCTCGGCTTCGCGTTGCGGAGTTTGTGGCGGCCGCCTCCCGGGTCAGCACCTTTCTCCTTTCCTCTCTTTGGGTATGAAGCTCCAGGGAGCCGTAGGGGCTCCCCACAGAAAACCAGCGTTGAATGTAATGAAACGCCATTATCTGGGTGCGCCCCGGAGGCTCCCTGGAAACCCTCCCTCCTACTGGTTGGCGGTTTTTTCATGTTAGTTGAAGCTTAGCTTCCGAACTGATGCTAGTCAGCCGGCTCGGTAGGTCCGGGGCTCCCCCCTCCCCCTCTCGGGGCGGGGAGGGCTGCGCGGACGATCGGCGCAGCAGTAAAGTGTGATGTCTGCTAGTTTGCTTGTTTCCTTGGGATTGTAGAGAGTTTCTACCTCTCTGTTCGCTTTTTTGTTTTAGTTTTTTACCATGTGGGGTTTGTTTTGTTATGCCTACCTTTCTGGCTGCCTGACCCCGGTCGATGGCAGATAAGGAAAACCCCAACCACATGGGGGTTTTCCAGGGCCATTGCTCCCTGAAACCTCTCTGAAGGGGCCAGGTTCTGGCACTGGTCCCTGGTAGGTCTAAACTCCATAGCTAATGTCCCGGTCTAATATAACATACTAAGCCCAATAAGCTCCAGGGATTCTCCGGGGCTCACCCAGAAAATGGCATTTCATTACATTCAACGCTGGTTTTTTGTTTTATTCACTATTTGGTACCAAACATTTAAGTGACAAGGAGGCTTCTAACATGGATGAAAAATTTTCTAATTGACAGAAAATGAGGGCAGTAATCAGAGGCAATGTATCGGACTGGAGAAATGTTACTAGTGGAGTATGTACCACAAAGTTCATTTCTTGCATTGGTAATGTTCATTGTCTACATAAATGACCTACCAGATGCAAGACAGAATTATATGAACATGTTTGCTGATGATGCTAAGATAATAATGAAGATAAAAAACTTAGACAATTGTCACACCCATCAAGAAGACTTGAAAGAAATAAGTGTATGGACCATCACTTGGCAAATGGAATTTAATGTGAATAATTGCTATGTTATGGAATGTGGAATATTAGAACTTAATCCACACACACAACCTACAAATTATGTGAAAAGTCTTTACAAATTAATTCTTATCAAGAAAGATATCTAGGGGTGGTTCTAGATAGAAAACTATCTCCTGAGGACCATAAAGAACAAGATGCAAGGAACCTAAATCCCAATAGTATCAGTAGTGTCAAAACCGTCAGTAGTGTCAAAGCGTTATGTGACAAAAAGTGCTGGGAAAACGGTACACCACGAGCATAACTCTCATCCTGTATCTATACTTGGGTAATTACTTGCTGTTATATCCCCACTTCACTCGTCATCATCTCATGACTTTTCCAGGAAAATTGGTGTTTGTTGGTTTGCTCTCTGTACAGTTGACCTCTAACTCACTGTGGTCTTTGGTTAGTTTTGTATAACCACAGGTCATGCCCTTGTAAACTGACTACCGTAATTAAATAATTTAGTTTAACTGGCATCTGTAGACTTGCCTTGTCTCTGGGGGATAGGCTAGGCTGTAGACATCTGTTTGCACTCCAGGCTACCAGTCCTCTTCATTGGATCTTCAGTAAGGAGAGGAGGGTAAAATAATTGTGAGGAGTCCTAACATCAGAGCATAATATATGAGTGTCATGCATCAAAGGAAATGCTTGGTTACATCAAGTTCTTACACCTATTTATGATCACTAATTTGCACACAGTGAGAGCCATCTGTATTTAATTTAATAATAACATTTTAGAATTTACAGAATGCATTTGTACTTTTTATATTTTTGTCATGTATTTTAGATTCATATTGTTCAAATTGATTAAGATGCATATTCAGTTCTTGTGCCGTTACTGTTCCCAGAATTATGAAGTACGCTACCTCTGCGAGTGTGGTGAACTGACCGATTCCGATGAGGGAGAATTTACACGATCTACAACAGGTAAGTTTGCAATTGAGTTGCACTGACTGTGGTGAAGGTGAAATATTCTTGGGGAATGTAAATGGTAATTTTTAATAAAATCAAATGAAAGAGAATATAAATGCTGTATACAGTGGATCTGATTTTAATGTGGTAATTATGTTCCTTAAAAACCAGCACTGAATGTAATGAAGCACCCCACTCTGGGTGAGCTCCAGTGGCTTCCTTAACCTATATCAGTGATATAGCTTCCCTATACTTAGCCACATCAGTCATGGGAATCTTATTAGCCTATTAGAGACCAGAGCCAGAATTTGGCCCCTTGAAAGGCACAGGGAACAGGGAAGTTTTATACTCACCCTCTCCAAGAAAGTGAGCATTCATGAAAATAAAGCACCAAAACAGCCAATAGATTCAACAAAAGAGTCCCTCACAATGAGAAGATTCTAACCAAACTGGGAATGAAACAAGTGCCCTAGCATGCATGCACCAAGCCAGTGTCCCATGCAACATGTTCAGTCTGTTATTGATGAACTATGAACCGACACACCTGGTAGGGCGGGAGAGGGAGTCAGGGAGCCACCACAGCTCACCTAGAATGGAGTATTTCATTCTATTTAATACTGGTTTTCTATGAGAGCATCTTGATGGCCCCTTGAAGCTAACAATAGAGAAGAAGGAAAAAAGGAAACATACCAGGAAGGAGTGGCAGTTGCTACAAAGTTGAAGAAGTAACACCAGGCCTTGGTGTTACTTGGGCAACACAAGTCAAAATGGGACCAGGAATATTGATAAAATCATTAGCTCCAAGGACCATATTAGCTCTCCAAAATCCTCAATCCTGAATATCAGGCCACAACATATTAGCAAAAATGGTGATTAAAGCCACAAGTTGGCTAGCTTTAATTACATTGTAGATTACCTGGGGAAAAAATATGCCCTGGAACAGGGAATGAAGGAGACTAAATCAACAAATAGCATGTACACCGAAACAGAACAGGTGGCAAGGAGGCACAAAACTACTGGACACAACAAATGATATACACAGGTGTATTCTATAAATTCATTAAAAGCAAATTGCAGGTAAAGGATAAAATTCAGAGGTTGAAAATGGGACATAGATTCATGGATAACTGAAAGGAAATGTATGAAACATTAAATGAACAGTTCCAAAGTGTGTTTATGCAAAATGAAATTTTCAGAGAAACAGACACAATAAGAATTCCAGAGAACAACAGAACACATATAGGTGTCTGGAGACAAAGTGGAAAATATGCTCAGGGAGCTAGAAAGGAACAAATCAGTTGGTCCAGATAAAGTTTCACCATGGGTTCTGAGAGAATGTGCACCTGAGCTCAGCATTCTACTTCAACTGATTTTTCAGGCATCTTTGTGTACAGGAGTCTTGGCAGACATATGGAAAAAGGGCTTACATAGTTCCAGTCTACATAAGTGGCAGCAGGGAAGACCTTGTTAATTATAGACCTGTATCACTGACAAGTGTAGTAGTCAAAATATTGGAAAAAATATTTGAAACTAAATGGGTAGAAAACCTGGAGAAAAATTATATAACAGACAGACAGACAGTATGATTTTCAATCTGGAAGATCTTGTGTAATGAATTTGCTAAGCTTCTATTTGCCAAATCCACAAAGATTGTACAGGAAAGAGATGGTTGAGTTGACTGCATTTATCTGGTTTTCAACAGAGTCCAACATAAGAGGTTGTTCTGGAAATGAACATATTGGAGGAGTGACAGGTAGGCTTCTAACACAGAAGAAAATTTATCTAACACATAGAAAAATGAAGGCAGTAATCATAGGGAATTAATTCACTTGTATTGGGGGGACAAGAAGCCAGAGTGTATTCGTACATATTTGGCTTTTATCGCGGTCCTTTGCCCCCCCTTTCCCAAGGCTGAATTACTGACCCCACCCAGGGTGCAACCCCACAACAAGCTGACTAACTCCTGAGTACTTACTTACTGCTAGGTGAACAGTGGCATTAGGTGAAAAGGAAATGTGCCCAACCATTTCTGTCTTGCTCTGGATTTGAACCCAGAATTCTTTATTGTACTTCGAGAACTGACCCGACTGTACTACCAGGACCCCTCATTCCATAACATGGACTGGAATACTGTATATTGAACTGGAGAAATGTAAGAAGCAGAGCATCATAGGGGTTCAGTTCTTGCACAGGTAATGTTCATTGTCTACATAAATGACCTACCAGAAGGAATACAGAATTATATGAACATGTTTGCTGATGATGCTAAGATACTAGGAAGACAAGAAACTTAGATGATGGTCATGTTCTTCAAGAAGACCTGGACAAAGTAAGTTTTCTGGGTCTCACCCAGAAAATGCCATGTCATTAAATTCAATGCTGGTTTTTTTAATTCGTCAGGGAATGAGTTCCAAAAACTGGGTCTTTTTCTTTGCATGGAGTGTTTGCACAGATTTAGTTTGACTGTGGGGATACCAAAGAGGTTTATTTCTGGTGTGTTGCTCATGGGTTTTATTACATCTATCAAAGAATCCTTAACCCTAGCACGATGGTGCCCTGCATCAGGGTGTATACATCTCGGCTGCTTTTTAAGAATTGTCCAGTTGACCTAGTAACATGTTTAATCCTATGAAAAATAACCTTTGGAAGTCTGCCACTCTCAAGTCTTTCTTTTTTGGTGATGTCTAGTTATGACATTGAAGTTCGAAGCTTCTGCCAATTCAATCACACCTGCGCCACCTTCCGTCTTTCCAGGATTTTCTAACTGTGCTGCCTGTGTGTGTGTGCACTCTAATGATGTTCGCCTAGGTATGCTTCTTAACAATCAGGATCTCAAATCTCATGCAATATAACTTCACTATGCAGCTTAAATTAATGTTCACCCCATTCATGTTCATTTTTGTTTCAATGTCTGTATATACATTTAACATACCTTAGGTAGCATCAGAGTGGAATAGCTTAGAAATAAAGTTTTGAAAAAATATAAAAAGCTTCTTTCTGATCAAGACACACAGTTGTTCCTATATTTTCCTGAGTAACTGATTTCTCTGTGTACCGAGTTACAGTATCTGCACCCTGGTATTGGCAAGGATGCTTCCATCTGGTGCCAGTCAGGTGAGATGGCCTGGTGGAAACTAGAAGTTTATTTATTTATTTATTTATTTATTTATTTATATATACAGTATACAAGAAGGTACATTGGGTTTATGAGAGTACATAGCATTGCTGATTTTACAATCTTGTAAAGCCACTAACACGCATTGCGTTTCGAGCAGGTCCTTAATCTAATAGATAAATTTAAGTGGGTAATTTGTAGCAAAATTGAAAAATGGTATCAGATTTAATTAGAGCACTTATAGAGATCACCAAGCACCAAGTAAGGCTTGGAAAGATGTCAGTAGTCATGAATGAATTTTCTGTAGTTACTCGGGTTTAAATTGAGCTTACCTCCAGTGCCTTCCTATACTCAGTATGACTGAACAGTGGTTTGGTATATGAAAAGATCACTGGTGAACTGATGTACTATACTATGTCATCTTGTTATGACTTTCATGATCTTGTCCAGTGGGAAATTCAGAGATCTTCCCACAGGCAGCATCCAAGTGTCTTGCTCAGAAAGGAGATTCTTATATGTTCCCAAAGTCTGATTTTTATTAATATAATCAGTGTTATAAGGAGTCTTTATGTTTCTTGTTCTGTAATTACTACATACTCTTACAGAAATCTCCACTACCAGTACCTACGGTGATATATCAATTACTAATGCGACTACAGAGCTGCCTATGCTAAATGACAGTAAGTCTTGAGGCACCACTGTTTTGTTTGTTTTTTCTGTCCCTGTAATGTGGCTGAGTTTATATTATTATCTTGTCATTAGGCATACACATTAGTATGAAATTTAACCCTTAGACTGCTAACTGTTAATTGCTGACATACCCCAACATGTGCTCAAGAAAAAAAACAGCGTTGAATGTAATGAAACATTATTTTCTGGGTGAGACCTGGAGGCTTGCCGGAGCTATCCAGGCTGATATGGATATATTAGACTGTGGCACCAGTCAATCGATGGAGTTCTAGGCCTATCGGGGACCAGAGCCAGAACCTCTGGCCCCCTTAGGAAGAGGCACGAGGGGCAATGGCCTAGACACCTCCATGTAATTGGAAGCAGTCTTTGTCTGCCATCTACCAGGTCAGGCACCCAGAAAGGTAGGCATTCCAAAACAAACTACTGCTGGTCAAAAATTGCAAACTGAAAACCGAACTAGCAAGCAGAACTCCCCAATCAAAAACAAGGAAACAAGCAAGACATCACCACAACCACCGCAATGCGGATAGAAATGAAGAAGACAGAAATTCTTTTTGCTACAAAGTGTCAAGGACTGGAAAGCTTGTGAAATGGTACATAAAAAAAGGCAACAAAATCATTAGTGGAAGGGGAAGTAAAGAGCAAAGGGAAAGGGAACATGTTCCTGAAAATTGTATATACCAACATAGACGGAGTGAGGTCAAAAACTTTGGAGTTGCAAGATATAATTCAGCTTAGGGTCCCAGATATTGTCGCATTATCAGAGACGAAAATTGAAGGAAATATATTAAATGAAGTCATTAAATATGCTTTAAGATATCATCTAGAAGAAAATGGGGACATTGAAACAGCTGATAAACTCGATTTCAAGAGAGGTCACGATGGGGAACTTCGAAAAAATTTTAATGAGTGTAATTCGTCAGAGTTGTTGCTAGGCAGGGAAGTAAGTGAAATGTATGCCAAATTTTGCAAAATATACGATGAAGGCACACAAACATTCATACCAAAACAGAGATGCAGGGCCAGAAAACAGGATTAGTTCAACGGAAATTGCAAAAGGGCCAGAGACCAAAAGACAAAAATGGAATCAATATAGGAAGAGGCCAAACTCCTAAACATACCAGCGATACAAAGATGCGAGAAACAGCTATATGACAGTAAGGAGAAATGCAGAAAGAAATTTTGAAAAAGGGATAGCGGATAAATGTAAAACTGAACCGGGCCTATTCTACAAATTCATAAACAACAAATTGCAGGCAAAGGATAATATCCAGAGGTTGAAAATAAGGAAATAGATTCACAGAAAATGAAAAGGAAATGTGTAAAACATTAAACGAAAAGTTCCAAAGTGTGTTTGTACAAAATGAAATCTTCAGAGAACCAGACACAATAAGAATTCCAGAGAACAACATAGTAGTGTATAGAGGTGTCTAGAGATGAAGTGGAAAATATGCTCCCGGAGCTAAGTAAGAACAAAACAGTTGGCCCAGATGGAGTTTCACCCATGGGTTCTGAGAGAATGTGCATCTGAGCTCAGCATTCCGCTTCAGCTGATAATCAGGCATCCCTGTAGTTACAGGATGAGAGCTATGCTCATGGTGTCCCGTCTACCCAGCACGCTTTGTCATATAACGCTTTGAAATTACTGATGGTTTTGGCCTCCACCACCTTCTCACCTAACTTGTTCCAACCTGTCTACCACTCTGTTTACAAAGGGGAATTTTCTTATATTTCTCCGGCAGCTTTGTTTCATTAGTTTAAATCTATGACCTCTTGTTCTTGAAGTTCCAGGTCTCAAGAATTCTTCCCTGTCAATTTTATCGATTCCTGTTACTATTTTGAATGTAGTGTTCCTATCGCCTCTTTTTCTACTATCTTCTAGTTTTTGTATATTTAATGCCTCTAACTTCTCCTCGTAGCTCTTGTCCTTCAGTTCTGGGAGCCACTTAGTGTCATGTCGTTGCACCTTTTCCAGTTTGTTGATGTGCTTCTTAAGATATGGGCACCAAACAACTGCTGCATATTCCAGCTTTGGTCTAACAAAAGTCATGAACAATTTCTTTAGTATTTCTCCATCCATGTATTTAAAAGCAATTCTGAAGTTAGAAAGTGTAGCATAGGCTCCTCGCACAATGTTCTTAATGTGGTCCTCAGGTGACAGTTTTCTATCTAGAACCACCCACTATACTAGGGAGCTCTAGGGAGCCGACCGGCTCCCTAGAACCACTAGGGAGCCGGTCGGCCGAGGGGACAGCATGCTGGACTTGTGATCCTGTGGTCCTGGGTTCGATCCCAGGCGCCGGCGAGAAACAATGGGCAGAGTTTCTTTCACCCTATGCCCCTGTTACCTAGCAGTAAAATAGGTACCTGGGTGTTAGTCAGCTGTCACGGGCTGCTTCCTGGGGGTGGAGGCCTGGTTGAGGACCGGGCCGCGGGGACACTAAAAGCCCCGAAATCATCTCAAGATAACCCCTAGATCCCTTTCTTTGTCAGAATTCATTAAAGATTTCTCACATAATTTATTGGTTGTGTGGGGTCGATGTTCTCCAATTCCACATTCCATAACATGGCATTTCTGTGGGGAGCCCCCACGGCTCCCTGGAGCTTATTGGGCTAATGTATGTTATATTAGACTGGGACATTAGCTAGGGAGTTCAGATCTACCAGGGACCAGCACCAGAACCTGGCCCCTTCAGAGAGGTTTCAGGGAGCAATGACCTTGGAAAACCCCTTGTGGTTGGGGTTTTCCTTATCTGCCATCTACCGGGGTTTGCACCCAGAAAGGTAGGCATAACAAAACAAACCCCACATGGTAAAAAATTAAAACAAAAAACCAAACAGAGAGGTAGAAACTCCCTACAATCTCAAGGAAACAAGCAAACAAGCAAACATCACACTTTACTGTTGTCTCTGGTCCAACTTCTCTTGGGGCCGGGTGCCCGGATGGAGTCCCTGGACCTCCGGGTCACTTCTTGGCACATTCCTCTCCAAGGTTCTGGGACTGGCACAGTTGGTGGTGGGGCTTCAGAGTTGCCGCTTTCAGTTGCCTTCCTTAGTTTGTATTTTGGCACCTTGCATATTTATGCATCTTTACCGAGTCTTGGTGACCTGTCTGCGTCTGCTCGGGATTCGGTTTCTGGCCTACCTCGACGACTGGCTGGTGTTGGCTCCCAGTCAGTCCACTTGTCTGCTCGCCAGGGGTGTGGTTCTTTCCCAGCTTGCTGGGTTCGGGTTCCTCGGTGAACTGGAGGACATTCCTTCTGGTTCCGTCCCGGGTTCGGACCTGGCTGGGTCTTGTTTGGAACTCTCGGACCTCTTCTTTGTCTCTCCCTCCAGAGGCGTTGTTGCGGCTGCGGTCCCACCTTCGGCTGTTTCTGAGGGGGTCCCGGGTCACTTGGCAGTTGCTCGAACAGTTGTGCAGAAGTTTGAACTTCGCTGTGCTGATCTACCTGTCTGGTCGGGTTTGGCTTCGGCAGTCTGTTTTAGGTTCCTTTGGAGACGTCCCTTCCGCCTCTCTCACGATTGTTGTGTTTGTCCTCGGGGGGCCTTGTGTCGGTTGCTGCATCGCCGGCTTCCTCTTTGGCGTTTTCGGGGTTCAGTGCCTTGGCGCCTACCCGAGCCTTCGCTCGATGTGTTCGCAGACGGGTCGTCTCTCGGCTGGGGCTTTGTGACTATTACTCACCGTGCCGGCCAGGGATGGTGGGGTCCGTCCTTCCGTCGGGCTCGCAGCACGGTTCGGGAATTTGCGGCAGTGTGGTTGGTGCTTCGAAGGATTCGGGTCACTGGGGGGGCTCTACCATCCGGCTCCATTCGGAGTGTTCTCCAGTGGTTCATTGAATGCACCACAGGGAGTTCTCTTCGGTCCTTGCCTCTATGGGGTTGGTCCCTTTGAGTGGCTTGTCTGCTGGATTCTCGGGGTTTGGCTCTTTGTGTGGTTCATGTCCAGGGAGTGTACAACGTCCAGACAGATGGCCTGTCTCAGTTCATTCCCCTGTTCACGGAATAGACGGTCGATGCCGAATCATTTCATTGGCTCTACTGGACGTATGGGCTCCCGGACATGGACATCTTCGCGTCGGCAGGGTCTCGCCATCTCCCATTCTATGCTGCGCCCTTCTCCGCCTGCAAGGCGTTCGCAGTGGATGCCTTTTGGCAGGAATGGTTGAGGTGGAGTTACCTGTACCTCTTTCCCCCCTGGACCAGCTGTTGCTTCGGGTTCTGGCTCGGTTGGAGTCCTTCCAAGGGAGGGTATTCCTCGTGGTCCCTTGGTGGCTGGCCCAGCCTTGGTTTCAGGCGCTGCTTGCTCGATGTCCGAACCCGGAGCAGTTTTCCAGCGGTTCCGCCTCTTTCGGCAGGTCAGACCAGGTCCGGTACGTGGCTGGTTCGGCCTTCTCCTCTGCTCTTCGCGTCTGGTCTTTTTGATGCGGGTGTATCACCATCTCTTTGGTGATCAGGTGGCTTTGTAGCTGATGTCCAACCTGCGACTTCATCTTGGCGACCGTATGAAGTTTCCTGACATTCTTTTCGCCATTTTCTTGCTCTTTGTAGGTTGTCTTCTTTTTTTGGATCGGGTTGTCATGTCCTTTCTTGGATTTTTCTTGACCATCAATTGATGCTTCTTATTGTCGCCTCATATCATGCGGCGCTGGAGGAGCCGCTCCTTCTTGCGTTTGGGGTGGACGTCACATCTGCCCCATTCCGTACGCTTTCTTGTGCTTTGTTTCACCTCTGGCCTTCTCATGCGCCTGCCTGAGCCGTCCTGGTCCTTGGTCAGGGTGCTCTCTTATCTTTCCTCTCCTCAGTTTGTGGTGGACCCTTCGGTTCAAGATTGTTTTTCCAAGGCCCTGTTTTTGTTGGCATTGGCCTCTGGGGGGTCAGGTCGGAGAGCTTCCTGAGCTCCTCCAGCGCAGGGGTTTCTGCTCCTTTGGTCGTGGTGGTAGGTTTGTACGTTTGCAGCCTTCTCCATCTTTTCTGGCGAAGAACGAGACGGCTGCTTTCCAAAGGGGTCCTTGGGTTGTTGATGCTTGGTTGGTTCAGCTGGGTTGTGCATCATGTGTTGTGTCCAGTTGCGGCTCTTCGCCGTTACCTGCATGCCTCGGCTGTGGTAGGCTGGGGATGCGCTTTGGGCTGATCCGGTTTTCCTCATTCCCTGTACTGGGACTCGGGTCTCCCAGGTCGTCCGTAGGGTTATTAAGTCTAGCCAGCCTGCGGTCTATCCTCATGCCCATGACGTTCGGACGTTTGCAGCTTTGGCTGCCATGTTTTTAATGTGTCTTGGGCTAATATTTAGGCGTGGGGATTTTGGAGGTCAAACAGGGTCCTGGCTGCCCATTAATTGGTGAGCTGTGTCTGCTCTTGGACATTCTTGTGTTCCTTTGGACCTCCAGTTGTCTCGACTTCACATTGAGGAGTTTATGGCGGCCGCCTCCTGGGTTTGCCCTTTCTTTTCCTTCTCTTTGGGTATGTAGCTCCAGGGAGCCATAGGGGCTTCCCTCAGAAAACCAGTGTTGAATGTAATGAAACGTAATTTTCTGGGTGAGACCCGTTGGCTCCCTGGCAATCCTCCCTCCCACCAGTCGGCATTTTTTTGCGTTGGTTAAAGCTTAGCTTCCGAACTGGATTGCTATGCAGCCGGCATGGTGAGGTCCGGGGGGGCCCCTCCTCCGACCTCTCGAAGGAGGGGAGAGGAAGGCTGCGCAGACGAGCAGCGCGTCGGTAATGTGTTACGTTTGCTTGCTTGCTTGTTTCTATGGAATTGAAAGGAGTTCTACCTCTCTGTTTGGTTTTTGTTGCTAGTTTCTTACCATGTGGGGTTTGTTATGTTATGCCTACCTTTGTGGGTGCCTAACCCTGGTCGATGGCAGATTAGGAAAACCCCCCAACCACAGGGGGGTTTTCCAGGGCCATTGCTCCCTGAAACCTTTATGAAGAGGCCAGGTTCTGGCTCATGGTCCCTGGTAGGTCTGGACTACATTCCTGGTAGGAATGTCCTGGTCTAATATAAAATACATTGGCCCAATAAGCTCCAGGGAGCCTCTGGGAATCACCCAGAAAATGCCGTTTCATTACATTCAACGCTGGTTTTTTTTTTTTTTCCTTTGAATAAGGCATAGTTATGAACTCTCAATCTAAGTTTGTTTTCCATTGATTCAATGAAGCTGTTAACTGAAATTTTACTGTGTAGTCTGACACTAACTTTCATATTTTCTGTGGCATTTTATTAATGTTGCTAGTAAGATGAGAATGAGAGTTGTGAGGTGTTTTGTTAGTTATTGTACATAGTGTAAGAGGGAATGATATATTTTTTCATATTTGGTAAGTAAATATATGAGTGATTTTTGTTCTTACTAGCAATATAAGCATTAGCATTGCCTATGCTGATGCCTATATCACCAAATTCACAACTGTATGAGCATTTAGGTGTTCATACAGTTGAGAAAATTGTCTATTGTATCTGTGTGTAATTTGGTTGACAGAGATCTATGATAAAGTTGTTGGCAAACATTGAAATTGTCCAGAGATGTGAGAAATATAATGTCCCAAGGATGTTATGAAATTTAAACATGTATCCATTTGTCTCATTTTTCTACTGATGTATCAGAAAAAAATGTTGCATTGCAACTTGTTCAAGTGATTGTGAATTAATGATGTAATATTGTTTACAGAGTGCCCCCCTGCCATGACTTACGAACAGTGTGCAATGCCATGTTTAAGGATATGCATGTACCATCAGTCACTACTTAAACAACATGGTGAATGCCTGGTAAGTTTCTACCATCTCCAGAAAAATCAAGTTTGTAGTTTGCATACTTGTCATGAATAATGATAGACTTTGCAAGTGAATTCAAAGTGCAGTAATCAAGGTAATACTTAATTAATCTTATAACTTCAAATCTTTCTGTCATAGATGTTTAAATTTTGAATGTGCAGTAAACCCAGGAGTGTTTATACACACATTGACTTAATTAGTCAGCCAGTAAATGTTAATAAGGAACTCAAAACTTACTGAGCTTCCTGATCTCAAATGACAGCTACTACATCCTGCACAATACCCTCATCTACCAGGAGTTAAGGCCACAATCTGGCCCTCTTGTAAGGGCACGGACTGGTAAGCCGTACTCTAGAGTACGAACCCACGAAACCATCCTTACCTGCTTATAGTATAGCTATTAAACCAGGGATGTAGAACCAGTCTGTATTTATAAACACTTGAAACACAAAAGAGTGACCCCGTGGAGCCGGTACAATATTTTTACATTGGCAGGACTCGAGAAACAACCAAAGTGCGTGCATTACATTTATTTAAACACAGGAAAAAGGATAATACACTAACGAGGAATAATTTCTCACTCACCCAATTAACGATTACAGTTCCAGACACTCAGATATAAATGGAGGTCAATAACCTCGCACAGTGAGGTGGGTACCTCATGAGCACTCACCATACAACCTGTGTGTGTGGAGTCTCAGCCCTCTCTGCCTCGTTGAGTGCAGAGGGGCTCCTTTTACGAAAACACAGAATCATACTCATTTACTACTACATACTCTCAAACACAAATGAAATATAAAAATTAACACAAATAAAACAAACTGGTATTTTAACTATGAGTTAAAGAAGAGGAGAAGACATTTTACACATTTACACAAAAGCTAAACTTTATAAACCCAGCCATTACACTCCACAAAGTGAAAGGAGCCTGAGGATCAGAGATTATTCCCAAAACCAAGACAAACCCTTCCTGAAAGATTAAATATAACAAACTAGTAACTACTTGAGGTAGTATAGCAACCTCTGAGCTAAACAGAGCAAACAGTTGTTGCTGTGGGCTAGCTGGTCTAGCCCTGTGCACCCACCCACTACCAGATAGTGGCACAGGTCACCTAGAGTCCCTAGGTAGGGACGCGAGTCTTATTTTCCTCGGCGTCACCCCTTTTATATAAAAGGAACCATCGGAAATGCATCTGTTCTGAGCTAAACGGTGCAAACAGTTGTTGCTGTGGGGTAGCTGGCCTAGCCCTGTGCACCCACCCACTACCAGATAGTGGCACAGGTCACCTAGAGTCCCAGCCATCCTCACACATGCAAAGGGATGAGGATGGGAAAGGGTGGTCGTTAAGACGAGATCTTTCAAAAGAAGATAGAGAGAAGCTGAAACTGAACCTCGCCGAGGCAAAACATTTAAATGAGAGCAGGAATGAAGAAGAAATAAATTCTTTTTTCTACAAAGTGATAGGGGTAGGCAAACCAGTAAAGTGGTACATAAAGGCAAACCAACAAAATCAATAGAGAGAGGGGGAGTGAAGAATAAGGAGAAGGGGAACAAGTTCCTGAAGATTGCATACACCAACATAGATGGAGTAAGATCGAAGATACTGGAGTTAAGTGATGTAATACAGCTGCAGACACCAGACATTGTTGCACTCACGGAGACAAAACTTGAAGATGTAATTTTAAATGAGGTCATATTCCCAAGGGGCTACTCAATTTGGAGACGGGACAGAAAAATTAGGAAAGGCGGTGGCGTTGCTGTGCTGGTAAAAGAACACCTAAAGGTGAAGGAAATAATGACTGCCAATCCACAAGAAGTTGACATAATAGCACTAGAGATCTGCTATGAGGATGATAAACTAATGATGATAAATGCATATAGTCCACCGCCAAGCAGCACATGGTCAAAGGAGGAGCTAGATAGTAAACGTGAAGGTCTTATAACAATAATGAGAGAGATTATAGCGAGAGCGGATAACGATAGATCACGACTGTTGATAGTCGGTGACTTCAACTTGAAATCCATAGACTGGGAAGCATATGAAGCTAAAACAGAAGATTTTTGGACCTGTAAATTTGTAGACCTCATCCTGGAAACATTCTTGTATCAACATGTTAAACAAGCTACGAGGATGAGGGAAGGGGACGTTCCCTCCATGCTAGATTTGATATTTACCAGGAAGGAGGAAGAGATATTTGACATTCAGTACCTTCCTCCCTTGGGTAAAAGTGACCATGTCTTTTTGGGAATAAAGTATGCAATGCATTATAAGCTGGAAGAAAATAAGGAGGTTGAAGCAGTTGAAAAACCAGACTTCAGGAGAGGACATTATGGTGACCTTAGAAATTTTTTTAGTGAGTATAATTGGACAGACTTGATGCTAGGCAAGGAAGTGAATGAGATGTATGGCAAGTTTTGTGAAATATATGATAAAGGCACAAAAAAATTTATACCAAAACAGAGATGCAGAACTAGGAAACAGGATTGGTTCAATAGAAATTGCGAGAGGGCTAGAGACCGAAAGACACAAAAATGGAATCAATACAGGAAGAGGCCGAACCCCCAAACATACCAGCGATACAAAGATGCGAGAAACAACTACACGGCAGTGAGGAGAGAGGCAGAAAGAAATTTTGAAAAAGGGATTGCGGACAAATGTAAAACAGAACCAGGTCTATTCTATAAATTCATAAACAACAAATTGCAGGTAAAGGATAATATTCAGAGGTTGAAAATGGGAAATAGATTCACGGAAGATGAAAAGGAAATGTGTGAAACACTAAACGAAAAGTTCCAAAGTGTGTTTGTACAAAATGAAATCTTTAGGGAACCAGATACAATAAGAATTCCAGAGAACAACATAGAACACATAGAGGTGTCTAGAGACGAAGTGGAAAAAATGCTCAAGGAGCTCGGTAAGAACAAAGCAGCTGGCCCAGATGGCGTTTCACCATGGGTTCTGAGAGAATGTGCATCTGAGCTCAGCATTCCACTTCACCTGATCTTTCAGGCATCCCTGTGTACAGGAATCGTAGCAGACGGGTGGAAACAGGCTAACATAGTTCCAATCTACAAAAGTGGCAGCAGGGAAGACCCCCTCAATTATAGACCTGTATCATTGACAAGTGTAATAGTGAAAGTATTGGAAAAACTAATCAAAACTAAATGGGTAGAACACCTAGAGAGAAATGATATAATATCAGACAGACAGTATGGTTTTCGATCTGGAAGATCCTGTGTATCGAATTTACTCAGTTTCTATGATCGAGCCACAGAGATATTACAGGAAAGAGATGGTTGGGTTGACTGCATCTATCTGGACCTAAAAAAGGCTTTCGACAGAGTTCCACATAAGAGGTTGTTCTGGAAACTGGAAAATATTGGAGGGGTGACAGGTAAGCTTCTATCATGGATGAAAAATTTTCTGACTGATAGAAAAATGAGGGCAGTAATCAGAGGCAATGTATCAGAATGGAGAAATGTCACAAGTGGAGTACCACAGGGTTCAGTTCTTGCACCAGTGATGTTTATTGTGTACATAAATGATCTACCAGTTGGTATACAGAATTATATGAACATGTTTGCTGATGATGCTAAGATAATAGGAAGGATAAGAAATTTAGATGACTGTCATGCCCTTCAAGAAGACCTGGACAAAATAAGTATATGGAGCACCACTTGGCAAATGGAATTTTATGTTAATAAATGTCATGTTATGGAATGTGGAATAGGAGAACATAGACCCCACACAACCTATATATTATGTGAGAAATCTTTAAAGAATTCTGATAAAGAAAGAGATCTAGGAGTGGTTCTAGATAGAAAACTATCACCTGAGGACCACATAAAGAATATTGTGCAAGGAGCCTATGCTATGCTTTCTAACTTCAGAATTGCATTTAAATACATGGATGGCGATATACTAAAGAAATTGTTCATGACTTTTGTTAGGCCAAAGCTAGAATATGCAGCTGTTGTGTGGTGCCCATATCTTAAGAAGCACATCAACAAACTGGAAAAGGTGCAAAGACATGCTACTAAGTGGCTCCCAGAACTGAAGGGCAAGAGCTACGAGGAGAGGTTAGAAGCATTAAATATGCCAAAACTAGAAGACAGAAGAAAAAGAGGTGATATGATCACTACATACAAAATAGTTACAGGAATTGATAAAATCGACAGGGAAGACTTCCTGAGACCTGGAATTTCAAGAACAAGAGGTCATAGATTTAAACTAGCTAAACACAGATGCCGAAGAAATATATGAAAATTCACCTTCGCAAATAGAGTGGTAGACGGTTGGAACAAGTTAAGTGAGAAGGTGGTGGAGGCCAAGACCGTCAGTAGTTTCAAAGCGTTATATGACAAAGAGTGCTGGGAAGACGGGACACCACGAGCGTAGCTCTCATCCTGTAACTACACTTAGGTAATTACACTTAGGTAATTACACACTCAAATTCAAAAGGTGACACCCCTAGGGTCAACACTTGCAGCAGAGGAGCTCCAGCATATTTCAACAATCCTAAGTATTGTAGTACAGGTTGATGGTAGTGAGTGGTGTCCCACAGAACATAAAGGTATAGTGCTCTTGAAAAATAGGTGAGATAACAGGAAAGTGCTAAGGGAAGTGAAAAATCGGATGAGAAAAAGTTGCCCTAGTGTTTACAGTGCAGAGAAGAACATTCAAGATGGCCACTGGCAAGGGGAAAAACAAAACAGAGCTTGATTTTGAGGGATTCAATGAAGAAAGCATTGATATTAGCAGTCTACATAACAAGTTGGTAAATTTAGATACTATAGTGAACTCTCATGTAGAAATAATTAGTAAATTGAAAGAAAGTAATGACCATTTGAATAGCAAAGTTTTATGTCTTGAGGGTTTAGTGAAAGACTTGCGCAAGGATAAGAATCAATTGGAAACAAATTGCAAAGCCATGGAAGAAGAAAATAAACTCTTAAAAATAGCTTTGGAAGAAGTTAAAGTAAATTTAAACATAAATGACTACAATAGGTTAGGCAAGGAAATTCAACAGGAGAAACAGCTTTTGTCAGCACAGATGGAGGAAGTTACACAGGGAATAGAACAGTGCAAGAAAGATATGCAACTCACTTATGCACAAGTGGCCAAGGAGAAGGAGAAAATAGAAGAAGCAGTAAAGGAAGTCAAACACTGCAGCAACCAAGATAAAACAAACATTAGGCTAGAAGTGAGGAAAGAATTGGCATCTAACCCGAAGTTGGTGCAAAACACAGTTGATCGGAGTAAGTCCCTGATCATTTTTGGCTGCAAAGAAAAGGCGATAACATCTAGGTCAGAAAGAGCTGTAGAAGAAGCTAAAGTAGTAGATAAAATTGTTGGCCTCGTGGAAGGTCTTACAAACAGAGAGAATGTGTGCGACTACAGGAGAATAGGCAGGTACGTAAAAGGGAAAGATCGACCTTTGAGGATCACCCTAAACGGTGCCAAACAGATGGAAGAAGTACTAAGGAATGCTAGAAAATTGCAAAGGGATGAGGATGGGAAAGGGTGGTCGTTAAGACGAGATCTTTCAAAAGAAGATAGAGAGAAGCTGAAACTGAACCTCGCCGAGGCAAAACATTTAAATGAGAGCAGGAATGAAGAAGAAATAAATTCGTTTTTCTACAAAGTGATAGGGGTAGGCAAACCAGTAAAGTGGTACATAAAGGCAAACCAACAAAATCAATAGAGAGAGGGGGAGTGAAGAATAAGGAGAGGGGGAACAAGTTCCTGAAGATTGCATACACCAACATAGATGGAGTGAGATCGAAGATACTGTACTGGAGTTAAGTGATGTAATACAGCTGCAGACACCAGACATTGTTGCACTCACGGAGACAAAACTTGAAGATGTAATTTTAAATGAGGTCATATTCCCAAGGGGCTACTCAATTTGGAGACGGGACAGAAAAATTAGGAAAGGCGGTGGCGTTGCTGTGCTGGTAAAAGAACACCTAAAGGTGAAGGAAATAATGACTGCCAATCCACAAGAAGTTGACATAATAGCACTAGAGATCTGCTATGAGGATGATAAACTAATGATGATAAATGCATATAGTCCACCGCCAAGCAGCACATGGTCAAAGGAGGAGCTAGATAGTAAACGTGAAGGTCTTATAACAATAATGAGAGAGATTATAGCGAGCGGATATCGATAGATCACGACTGTTGATAGTCGGTGACTTCAACTTGAAATCCATAGACTGGGAAGCATATGAAGCTAAAACAGAAGATTTTTGGACCTGTAAATTTGTAGACCTCATCCTGGAAACATTCTTGTATCAACATGTTAAACAAGCTACGAGGATGAGGGAAGGGGACGTTCCCTCCATGCTAGATTTGATATTTACCAGGAAGGAGGAAGAGATATTTGACATTCAGTACCTTCCTCCCTTGGGTAAAAGTGACCATGTCTTTTTGGGAATAAAGTATGCAATGCGTTATAAGCTGGAAGAAAATAAGGAGGTTGAAGCAGTTGAAAAACCAGACTTCAGGAGAGGACATTATGGTGACCTTAGAAATTTTTTTAGTGAGTATAATTGGACAGACTTGATGCTAGGCAAGGAAGTGAATGAGATGTATGGCAAGTTTTGTGAAATATATGATAAAGGCACAAAAAAATTTATACAAAAACAGAGATGCAGAACTAGGAAACAGGATTGGTTCAATAGAAATTGCGAGAGGGCTAGAGACCGAAAGACACAAAAATGGAATCAATACAGGAAGAGGCCGAACCCCCAAACATACCAGCGATACAAAGATGCGAGAAACAACTACACGGCAGTGAGGAGAGAGGCAGAAAGAAATTTTGAAAAAGGGATTGCGGACAAATGTAAAACGGAACCAGGTCTATTCTATAAATTCATAAACAACAAATTGCAGGTAAAGGATAATATTCAGAGGTTGAAAATGGGAAATAGATTCACGGAAGATGAAAAGGAAATGTGTGAAACACTAAACGAAAAGTTCCAAAGTGTGTTTGTACAAAATGAAATCTTTAGGGAACCAGATACAATAAGAATTCCAGAGAACAACATAGAACACATAGAGGTGTCTAGAGACGAAGTGGAAAAAATGCTCAAGGAGCTCGGTAAGAACAAAGCAGCTGGCCCAGATGGCGTTTCACCATGGGTTCTGAGAGAATGTGCATCTGAGCTCAGCATTCCACTTCACCTGATCTTTCAGGCATCCCTGTGTACAGGAATCGTAGCAGACGGGTGGAAACAGGCTAACATAGTTCCAATCTACAAAAGTGGCAGCAGGGAAGACCCCCTCAATTATAGACCTGTATCATTGACAAGTGTAATAGTGAAAGTATTGGAAAAACTAATCAAAACTAAATGGGTAGAACACCTAGAGAGAAATGATATAATATCAGACAGACAGTATGGTTTTCGATCTGGAAGATCCTGTGTATCGAATTTACTCAGTTTCTATGATCGAGCCACAGAGATATTACAGGAAAGAGATGGTTGGGTTGACTGCATCTATCTGGACCTAAAAAAGGCTTTTGACAGAGTTCCACATAAGAGGTTGTTCTGGAAACTGGAAAATATTGGAGGGGTGACAGGTAAGCTTCTATCATGGATGAAAAATTTTCTGACTGATAGAAAAATGAGGGCAGTAATCAGAGGCAATGTATCAGAATGGAGAAATGTCACAAGTGGAGTACCACAGGGTTCAGTTCTTGCACCAGTGATGTTTATTGTGTACATAAATGATCTACCAGTTGGTATACAGAATTATATGAACATGTTTGCTGATGATGCTAAGATAATAGGAAGGATAAGAAATTTAGATGACTGTCATGCCCTTCAAAAAGACCTGGACAAAATAAGTATATGGAGCACCACTTGGCAAATGGAATTTAATGTTAATAAATGTCATGTTATGGAATGTGGAATAGGAGAACATAGACCCCACACAACCTATATATTATGTGAGAAATCTTTAAAGAATTCTGATAAAGAAAGAGATCTAGGAGTGGTTCTAGATAGAAAACTATCACCTGAGGACCACATAAAGAATATTGTGCAAGGAGCCTATGCTATGCTTTCTAACTTCAGAATTGCATTTAAATACATGGATGGCGATATACTAAAGAAATTGTTCATGACTTTTGTTAGGCCAAAGCTAGAATATGCAGCTGTTGTGTGGTGCCCATATCTTAAGAAGCACATCAACAAACTGGAAAAGGTGCAAAGACATGCTACTAAGTGGCTCCCAGAACTGAAGGGCAAGAGCTACGAGGAGAGGTTAGAAGCATTAAATATGCCAAAACTAGAAGACAGAAGAAAAAGAGGTGATATGATCACTACATACAAAATAGTAACAGGAATTGATAAAATCAACAGGGAAGACTTCCTGAGACCTGGAATTTCAAGAACAAGAGGTCATAGATTTAAACTAGCTAAACACAGATGCCGAAGAAATATAAGAAAATTCACCTTCGCAAATAGAGTGGTAGACGGTTGGAACAAGTTAAGTGAGAAGGTGGTGGAGGCCAAGACCGTCAGTAGTTTCAAAGCATTATATGACAAAGAGTGCTGGGAAGACGGGACACCACGAGCATAGCTCTCATCCTGTAACTACACTTAGGTAATTACACTTAGGTAATTACACACACACACACACACACACACACACATACATGCATCCCCAGGAAACAGCCCATAGCAGTTCTCTAACTCCCAAGTACCTATTTACTGCTCGGTGAACAGGTAAAAATCAGGGTGAAAGAAACTTTGCCCATTTGTTCCTACCTCGGCTGGGAATCGAACCCCGAGCCATTAGGACTACGACCCACAAGCGCTATCCACTCAGCTATGAGGCCTCCAAGAAGGTGTAATTAATTACCTAAGTGTAATTACCAAAGTGTAGTTACAGGATGAGAGCTATGCTCGTGTTGTCCCTGCCTTCTCAGCATTATATATGTTCCCAGATGTGCATTTATATGTGTGTGTGTACATATAACTTTATACTGTACTGAATAATGATGGTTTGGGTTTCTTTGTTAGTATCTGTCTGGAGACATTTGTGTGATTCTAGTGGGTCTTTAGGAGTAGTATTTATCATGCAGGCAAAATTGTACTTAGTTATTTATGCACGTGTACATATGATATGTACATATATATTTCTATCTTGTATCCTAAGCTTGATGGAGACTGTGCACCTGGATGTGTTGAGAGGACTGAGATGAACACGTGTCCACCTGGCTTCTTCATGTTTAGTGAAGCAAGATGTGTTGCCATCGCAGACTGCAATTGTCGACTGTCTAACGGACAGGCCTTACCGGTATGTTAGCAGGAGCCAATAAAATGATGGCGCTGAGCTGCTTATTATTCAATATTGCATTATGGAAAATCTTTGTTATGATAAAATATCTGATTGTTTAATACATGTGTACCTTGTTTAATGCTGGGAAGGCATTGCTGGATATACTGTATGCTAAATTTATATAGTTAGATATTTATTCTTAATATATGTGGATAAGATTTGCAAGCATATTATTTATTTAAACTTTACACACATTTGTAATTTATAACATAATGTTCTAATTATAAGCAATAATAATAGCACTTGATGCAATTAATGCATTATTATTCTGTTTGAAAAATATTGCCTGTCCATTTCAACTAATTTAGATAAAACTGGAAACACTTGAGTCTGCCTGCTGTTAGGCTAAGAGGCATTTAATCTAGAAATGCAACACTGTACAGTATACAGTATTATTAAATATTGATTGAATTCAAATCATATGTAAATATAATGTAACTGAGAGGTCTGTAATTCTGTTCTTCTTTCTTACCCATGAACAGTTAAAAATGTCATAATATAAGGGATATTTTTGCTTAATTCATGTAGGCTGGAGTGTGGTATAATGTCTCCAAGTGTGAGCAGTGCATGTGTCAGAACAACAATTTGTTGTGCAGCCGCTCAGATGATTGTGAGGACTTAACAACTGAACCCTCTTACGTCACCAGTAGGCTTCCCACCATAAAATACACACCAGGTCTTCCAACCACCACCGATCCTTATTCTCAGATTGAAAGCCTTGTAAGGTATGTTGTTATGAAATAATTCATGTTATTTCATGTTAATCATGTTACAGTTACAAAAGTTACAGCAAACACTTTTATATTCATTGTTGTAGTTATATATCTAAGGTCTGGGTAGTACAGTCAGGTTCGTGCTTCAACTCACACTCGAGAAATTCCAGGATTTGAATCCCAGTACGAGATACAAATGGTTGGGCACATTTCCTATCACCTAGTGCTCCTGTTTACCTAGCAGTAAATAGGTAGCCAGGAGTTAGTCAGCTTGTTGTGGGGTTGCATCCTGGGGGATCTGTATTCATCCTTGTTGGGGGGGGGGGCCCTCAATATAAGCCTAACATATAAATATACACTGGTGCTCCCATCCATAATCACAATGACTAGTATTTCCTTCAATGTAATAACCATTGTCTGAACTCAACTTTCACATGTGACTTTAGCCCATTATTTTTTGCTCTAGATACATTATTTGTTTTATGAAAATAAGGCTTTGAGCACAGATGAAAAACATTTTCTGAGCAGGCAGTTGGTCACTTCCCTAGGCAAGTCTATTGTTCTCTCTAGACATACAGAATCAGGATCTTTCAAGCCATTCATGCTGAGCCATGAATAGAAAAATGGAGACACTAGAGAATTCTAAATCTAGCTTAGAATGACCATGAGAAGGTCAGTTAGCAGGCTCAGTCAACGACTCTCAAAATACCTCCTCCAATAAATACTTGGCTTCAAAGGGCTTCAAAGAGACTGCCTAGTATTGACGTGCTAAAATGCTTGTTAGCTAAAAATGCAAGAACTGAACCCCTGTGGTACTCCACTCATGACATTTCTCCAGTCCAATACATTGTCTCTGATTACTGCCCTCATTTTTCTATCGGAAAATTTTTCATCCACGTGAGAAGCCTACTTGTCACTTGTCCAATAATACCCTAAAAATACTTGTCACTCGTCCAATATGTTCCAGTTTCAAGAACAACTTCTGAAGTGGAACTCTGTTGAAAGCCTTTTCTGTGGGGAGCCCCTACGGCTCCCTGGAACTTATCGGTATGTTATATTAGACCGGGACATTAGCTATGGAGTTCAGACCTACCAGGGACCTTGAGCCAGAACCTGGCCCCTTCAGAGAGGTTTCAGGGAACAATGGCTCTGGAAAACCTCCCTGTGGTTAGGGATTTTCCTTATCTGCCAACGACCGGGGTTAGGCACCCAGAAAGGTAGGCCTAACAAAACAAACCCCACATGGTAAGAAACTAAACAAAAAAACGAACAGAGAGGTAGAAACTCCCTATAATTCCAAGGAACAAGCAAACATCACACTTTACTGCCGCGCTGCTCTTCCGCGCAGCCCTTCCCACCCCGAGAGGGGAAGAGGGGGCCCCAGACCTCACTGCGCCGGCTGTCTAGCACTCCAGTTCGTAAGCTAATGGCATCCTGGACAGACGCTTCACTGGCCTCAGTTTCTTAGGCAGTGTTTGCCTTCGTGGCGCTCACTGCTGTGTTTTTGTGTTGTGCGGTGGCCAGGTGTTCCTCATCAGTACCGGGGCTGCATGCGCTTAGGGGCTTCCTCCTCTAAGTGCCCTGTGAGTACTGTCAGTGTGTGACAGGATTATCTTCCCTGGGGCGTTCAGGAACCATTCTCATACAGGTTCTTGCTGCTAGGCATTTGCCTCGCCCATGGGGCCAGCTGGGGCTTGGAGCCCTTGTTTGCCTTGGGTAGGGAATGGTGTTGCACTGGTTAGGGTACATGTGTTGTGTTAGTTGATTCTTCAGAGGAGTCAACTAACACAACACAACACATGTACCTCCTATTAGACTATTTTAGAGGAACTTCTTTTCGACAGCTCATAAAACAGAGGAAAGGGTCCTGAAATATGTTGTTAATAGGAACGTTATCCTTACAGACAAAAATCAGAAAATACAATTGACAATTTACTATAAAACCAAAAAAATGGCCAACCTTCTCATGAAAAACTCTCCAGACACCAAGCAGAATGCCTTGAAGGAAACCAACGTCGTCTATACCTTCAAATGCCCACTTGGGGACTGTAAGCCCCAAAGAACTCGGTATATAGGCAAGACAACAATGTCTCTTTCCAGACAATTAACAATGCATAAACAACAGGGGCTTCATCAAGGAACATATAATCTCTTCTCACAACCAGACCATTACCAGAGAAATCTTAACAAACAACACAGAAATCTTCGATAGATACAGCGATAGCAGGAGACTCGACATCTGCGAGGCACTACACATCAAAAAGTCAACACCAGCAATCAACAGCCAATTAATGCACAGCTATATTCTACCCACTTCAAGACCCCGAACCAATGTAGAAGCATCAAGAGGAAGTATGGGCCAATAGGCCTTTTGCAGTTACTTACATTCTTATGTTGTTATACTCATTGGTTCATGTTCTATCATGTGCAAATGTCAATCACCTCACCCAAAACATTTGTACCATATCATCTCACCCAAAGCGAGTATAAGTATGGATGTATTTTGTGCGTTTACGGGTTACAGTTGGGTGTGTAAACTAAAGTCATTGAAAATGTAATAAGTTATTACGAAACGCGTTCAGGCGTCAGACTAGAAATAAAAATGAATTTTGGAGAATTGATTTTTCAATTACCATTGACAGTAAAGAGAAACATAAGAAATATTGAGAAAATTCATGTTAGAATTATTAATCTTACCTTTTCAGTCATATTCAACAGCATATACTGTGTGTGTGTGTATATATATATATTTAATATTATTATTTTCATTATTATTATTATTATTATTATTATTATTATTATTATTATTATTATTATTATTATTATTATATGCATGGTCAGGTGTAATGACTGGTCCCCCTACTACAAAAAGGAGAAGGACAGTGAAGGGCTAATATTGAGTTTGAACATGCTTCGTACTCGCAGAGAATTTGTGTGTGAAAACCCAGTAAATGCATCCTGCAGAGAAGTTATTAGTAAGTGCAGTTTTAATAGTGCATTCTGATTTATAGTTTAAGTGACAGGTATATTCATTCAGTTATATTTTAATATTGATCTTAAAATATGTAATTATCAGACACATTTTATGTTAAAATTATTTTTAAAGAGTTAGTATGAATGTTTCTCTCACCGTATTCATATTTATTAGTGTGCAAAGTTATCATTAATTGAGCAAAGTTAGCTTGTAGTTCATTCTCTAAGACACTGATGCTTATCACTGATGCTTATCACTGATGCTTATCACAATGTTTTCTCAACAGCAAAGCTTCCTGCAGCTGATCTTGGACAAATAATAACTTGTGATGCAGTGGAAGGTCTCAAGTGCCTAAATATACAAAATACCAAAAACTGCCATAACTATGAAATCTCTTTCTTCTGTGAATGTGATGAAACAACACCTATTTCAACAACTGTTGTCAGTAAGTTATTATATTTCTTCAATATGCATGACTGTAAGAAAGTAAAAAGTATCAGCTGATGTCCAAAGGAGACCTCTATACACTACTTGAATGAACAGTGGCATAACCACACTGGTGGTTAACCACACTGGTGGTTTAATGCACTAGGAAGTGATGTGGTGGAGGGTGACTCCATACACAGTTTCAAGTGTAGATATGATAGAGCCCAGTAGGCTCAGGAATCTGTACACCTGTTGATTGACAGTTGAGAGGCGTGACTAAAGAGCCAGAGCTCAACCCCCGCAAGCACAATTAGGTGAGTACTGGTCTGCGGTTAAAGGTGTTAGAATGATAGGTGTTTGAAGATATTAAGGAAACAAAAGGGTTATGGTTTGTTTTATAAAAAGGCTTGAATTAAATTTTGTAGCAGAAGGCGAGATATGCTTTGGAAACACTAAAAGTAATATTTATGCAGTCCTTTTATTTCATCTGCAGTAGTGTGTTGTAGCCAGAAAAGTTGGAATGACTACTTTTTAAAAATTGTTACAAAAATTGTAAAAGTGATATGGAAGAATTTTATTAAATCTTCATTATTAAGAATAAAATTATCATCGATTAATATTAAGACTTTTGTGGTCCAGTCTCTCCAGGTATTCATAAACATTCTGGGCTTCCCGGGGCCCTGCTCAGCCATGCGTAAAATGTTTATAATCGTTTTCTATTTTCTAAATTATTTGTTGGGTTATGCAGTAACTAAAAATTTTAGTGTCAAAATGTTTCTAAATTAATTCTCTAGAGAGTAGATAGAAAACAAAAAGTGTAACTTTTGATTGATTATGTGTGACAAAATTAATATGTGAATGTTCATGAACGTTCTGACATTCCTCATTTATTATTCATCCTAAATATAAAGTAAACATATAAAAATGTGTGCATGTGATCCGTCTATACAGCTGTTCAATGCAAAACAACATAACTTTTAAACTTTACTTTCAATTTGTAAACCAAAAAACATATGCACACTCAGAGCTATTATTGTCTGTCCGTGATGTAAAAATGTTTACAATCATTTTACATATTCGAAGTTATTTGTTGGGTTGTATTTACATATTTAGTGTCAAAATATTTGCAGATACATTTTCTAGTTTATAGAAACAAGAAAATTGTGAATTTATAATAGATTGTGTATGACAGCAATAAGTATGCAAATATTTGTCGTAAGTGAGGCTTTATGAGTGAGTGGGAAGCTCGCTGGTTGATCCACTCGTGCACTAGATATGCTGTATCTAAACACTAATGGTGATTTTCATAAGATTTTGGATTGGTTGATGCAAGTATTATGGCTCAAGAACTGAAAACTGAAAATCTAGCAATTGATGATGCATTTTGACATCATCAGAATATTTTCTGTCAGAATATGTCAGAAGGTGAAAGTGTTAAGAAAACCAAAGTGCTGAAAAAAGAGGAAAATTCCCTTTTGCAAAGAGTGGTAAATGGATGGAATAAAATGGCAATCATAATATATAAATGTTCATATAACAAACTATTATATACAGATGAACACCACATTTATAGCTCTCATTTTGTAACTATTCCATAATTATATTTGTGTAATTACTGTATATATATATATATATATAATTATTTTCAGTTATCACTAACTGTATTCTAATATATAAATAAGTTGTTTTTGTATAGAATACTTTTCTTATTATTTCTTTATATTTGTGTGTGTATGCAGCTCTAGGACCAACCACTTCCCTGGTACCATGTGATGCGTGGTCCCCATGGATCAATGATATTAAACCCTGGCAGTCTAATGGTGATACTGAATTTAAGACAATTGAAGAACTGCGAGAGAAATTCCAATTTTGTCTGGAGGTGAGTCTATATCCAGCATGTTTGCCTGTTGAAATTTGTATAAACCTTTCTTTTGTAGTTTATTTTGCAGCAGAGTTTGTGTTCTCTTGTCATAGTTTCTGTTATGTGGATACTGTTGTCTTACATGTCTAAAAAAGTTAAGCCGAGTGTAAATATGGAATTAAAAATTACTATCAATGACTGATATTAGTTAAATTCATTATCAGTAGGGTAGGTTTTTATAACAAAAACAAAATAATAAAGATAGCAGTTTTCTGTGGGGAAGCCCCATCATCTTCCTGGAGCTATGATCCCTGATTAAGTGCCATATTACCAAGTGTCATCGGTTGCAGAGCTCTTTGTGTCTACCGGGAACCACAAGCCAGAACCTGGCCCCCCTCCCTCCCTAATCCCCATAGAAAGGCACAGAGAGTGATGGCCTGTGATCACTTTACACTTAACGGATATCATCTCTGCCATCACCAGAAAAATTACCCAGAAAGATAGGTGAATTAAAAAAAATTACTGCCTGGTTTAAAAACACAACCAGAGCTCCCAAAAGGACAAAAAAAACTTTCCCAATAACAAAAGACACAATAAAACTTAGTAAAACTAGCCCACCGCTAGTTTCCTCCCTCCTCCACCCCATGCTGGGGGGAGGGAGGATCCAGTGCTGGTGCACGGGCAAACCGGCTTCAGTTCTTAACTGATGTGCTACTGAGTGGTTGTGTTGCTCAGGCTCCCAGTTTCCCATTTTTCTTTGGTGTTCTCTTGCATTTTGGCAATGTTTACATGGGAATTTCTGTGGGGAGCCCCGGAGGCTCCCTGGAGCTTATCGGGCTAATGTATGTTACATTAGACCGGGACATTAGCTAAGGAGTTCGGACCTACCAGGGATCAGCGCCAGAACCTGGCCCCTTCAGAGAGGTTTCAGGGAGCAATGGCCCTGGAAAACCCCCCTTGTGGTTGGGGTTTTCCTTATCTGCCATCGACCAGGGTTAGGCACCCAGAAAGGTAGGCCTAACAAAACAAACCCCACATGGTAAAAAACTAAAACAAAAAACGAACAGAGAGGTAGAAACTCTCTACAATCCCAAAGAAACAAGCAAACAAGCAAATATCACACTTTACTGCCGCGCCGATTGTCCGCGCAGCCCGGTAGGCCTAAGAACTCCATACACATGACTGATGCCAAAGTCTGACATTAGCATATCAGCCTGGGATAGCTCCAGGGAGCCTCCGGGACTCGCCCAGAAAATGGCGTTTCATTACATTCAACGCTGGTTTTTTATGCAAGGGAATTGTGTTGTATTTTCCTCAAAATATTTTTTATGTCCATAGGGTCAGCTGGCAGACATTGAGTGTGTGGAGACGGCCACTGGCTTGAAAACTGCTGCAGATAAGGGGACCACCTGTGATGTTCGATATGGGTTCCGATGTAGCAATGAAGACCAGGACCGCGGTAGCTGTCTTGACTACAAGATTAGATACTATTGCTCATGTGGTGAGATTATGGATTAATTTTAAATTTTTATTTATTATTATTTTGAGCAATCTTTGTACCTATTTTAACAGGGGGGGGGGGGGGAGACCTGACAGCTGAGTGGACAGCGCTTCGGATTCGTAGTCCTGAGGTTCCAGGTTCGATACCTGGTAGAGGCGGAAAACATATGGGCAGAGTTTCTTTTACCCAAATGCTCCTGTTACCTAGCAGTAAATAGGTACTTTGGAGTTAGACAGCTGCTATGGGCTGTTTCCTGGGTGTGTGTAACAAAAAGGAGGGCTGGTCGAGGACCGGGCTGCAGGGACGCTAAGCCCCGAAATCATCTCAAGATAACCTCAAAATTCCTTTCATTTGCTATAGTTTCCAGGTGCTTGTGCACTGGTATTGCTAAGCCTAAGGTCTGTGAGACGCACACTGGCCTACCAGGCACTAAGAGCAGTCTTTCTCTGTGAGGTGACAGGAGCTTGGGTATCAGAGATCTACTCAAACATGGAACACTGACTAGAAAATCTGGCAAAAGAAAACAAACCACTACTTGAAAAAAAAAAAAATGATATATAAGAAACGATGGTTTGTCACTTTTTAATTATAAATTAATTATTTTGAATAATACTTTCCCTATTTTCCTTTGCTTCCATCATATGGCACCCAAAGTACCTGCGGTCTGTGCTTGCCTCTTTTATTCACTTGCCTAGAACTTCCTAGATCAACTGCTTTCTCCTAAAACCCACACTGTGTGTCCTAGCACAGGTAAGTGGCATTGGTTATTCTTTGTACTTTTGTGTCATATGGAAGGCCATTGCTTTTTTTTTTTTTTTGCTTCACAATTGTGTTTTATATAACCCATCTTGTGCATTAGCAGTTTTATATTTCGCTTCACCTTTGATTCAGGCTTGCTTTTCTTAGTTTGTCAGCTTGCATCTCCTCTACCCCAGGATTACCTTATTATTATTATCTAAGTTATAGTGTAGGTAGAAGTGTGCGAGTGTGTCTCAAATACTATAAATATATCTGTGATAGAAAGTGGAAAGTTATGAAGGTTGAAAAGAGATTTGCATATCTGGGAAATTTAGAGCAAGAGCTACCAGAATCAGGCAAAAATCTTAACTACAAGGCAGACTTGAGTGAATCTGTACTGTCAATAGCACAGGAAAATTTGGGAGGTTTTACCAAAGAACATAAACAAAGGAACGTTACTTGGCAGATTACTTGAAGATATGATAAGGATTCATGAAGCAAAGTTTCTTACTGTAAGTACAGAGAATGAAGATCTTAGAAGTCAAATTGTACTACTTCAAATAATATTTTGCAGCAGCAGAAGAAAGTTACTAGCAGGGCACATACACAAGAGCCTTCTGTATAATACAATGGCCTAGGTATTGAAGGCCTAAGTCATCATGGTTGATGACCATGAGTGGTGTTCCACGAGACATGAACGAGTAAAGTTGCCATTCAAAACAATTGTATAATAATAATAATATTAATAATAATAATAATAATAATAATTTTTCATTTGGGTAAAGGTACATATATACAAAATGAGTTACAAACCGAATGTTGGATTTGTAGATAGAGCAAGTATATATTGTATACTATGCCTAAAGCCACTAATATGCACAGCATCTTGGGCAAGGTGTAAGAAAAACTTAAAACTAAGACTAAAAACTAATTGAGATCAAAAGCATGAAATTAAACTGAAGAAGAAAGAAAAGAATGACAATTATTACATGTTGAATGGTACAACAGAAATTGCAACAGAACAGCAGATAGTAATTTTATCTAAATAAACAGTAAGTAAGTAATGAGACAGACTACAATTTTTTTAACATTATACGTGGCAGATATCAGCAGTTTATATGGCAGATATCAAGTTAGTCATTAATCATTACAGATTAATCATTAATCAATTTAATGTTTGATAATAGCAAGACGGATTAGTATTTATGATGTAAGGCAGGTTACATTGAGATGATTAGGTAGCACTTAGTTTTAATCTTAATTTAAATTAAGAGTTTATTTATCAATTTAAAATTCTCTAAATTATTGGCATTTTGTTGACTTGACAGAAACAACAACTGTGACGACTACAATCATTCCATACTTCTTCACTCCTCCTCCAAGATGTGATCCAGATAAGTAAGTTTGTCCATATGTTTGGACTTATATTTAGATATCTTATGGGTATTAAAATAACCAGTATAAGCTATTTAATTTTTCCTTTATTATTACATTATTATCCTTATTGAATTTCAGTCACAGTTTTGTAGTGAAGGATGATGAGGGATCATACAGCTTTTTGTAGAGCTCTATTTGTGTACAATCACTTATTACAGCTAAATTAATTTGAAATGTTGTGTAACTAAGCTCAGTGTTAGGCCAGAGGTAGAAGTATTTAACCTAGGCTCTCTGAAGCTTCTGCTCAGGGTGGGAGTTATCGGGCACAACCCCTAACGAGAAAGCCATTGGACACTAATAATATCAATGATTACAAAGGATTATTTATGTCCAAGTGAGTTAATAAAGAGGTATTAGTTAAGATATTTACTATATCACACATACCAAATACAGTGGGCTGTCTCGGTTTTGTTGTGGGGCGACAAACTTACCGCTTTCGTTGCCTTCCATTCGGTTTGAATCAGGCACCTCGCGTGTTCATACTCCTTACCCGGGTCATTGTGACCCGTTTGCATATGTTAGGGTTTCGAGTTCTGGCTTACCTCGACGACTGGTTGGTGGGGGCTCCCAGCCAGTCTGCGTGTCTGCTCGCCAGGGATTTAGTTCTTTCCCAGCTCGCCGGGTTCAGGTCTTGGTGAACTGGAATAAGTCCCATTTGGTTCCCTCTCAGGTTTGGACTTAGCAGGGTCTTGTGTGGGACTCTCAGACCGCTTCCTTGTCTCTCCCTCCTGCGACGCTGTTGCGGCTACAGTCCCGCCTACCTTGGTTGTTAGAGCGGCTGTGCGGGAGCCTGAACTTCGCCGTGCTGGTCTACCCGTCGGGTCAGATCTGGCTTCAGCGACTGTTTTGGTTTCTTCGGTGTCATCCCTTCCGCCACTCTCGCGACCGCTGGGTTCGGATCCCGGGAGCCTTGCGTCAGCTGCTGCATCGCCGGCTTCCTCTACAGGTTTTTTCAGGGTTCAGTGCCGTGACGCCTCCCCGAACCCTCGTTCGATGTACTGGTATGCACGGATGCCTCGTCTCTCAGCTGGGGTTTTGTGACAAGTGCTCACCAGGCCGGCCAGGATCGGTGGGGTCCGTCCTTCTGTCGAGCTCACAGCACGGTGCAGGAGTTCGCGGTAGTGTGACATTCGCTTCAGAGCGTTCATGTTGCTCATGGAGCAATGATCCAGCTCTATTCGGACTGCTCCCCGGTGGTTCATTGTCTGAACCGCGGGGGTTCAATGCGGTCCTTGGCTTTTTGGGGTTGGTCGCTTCGGGTGACTTGTCTGCTGAGTTCTCGGGGTTTGGCTCTCCTGGGGGTTCATGTTCAGGAGGTGTCAAACTTCCTGGCAGATGCCTGTCTCGGTTTATTACCCTATCCACGGAATGGACGGTCAACGCAGACTCGTTCAGTTGGCCCAGAGGTGGACCTCTTTGCATCGGCGTGGTCGAGGCATCTTACAGTGTATGTAGCACCCTTCCCAAACTGCGAGGTCATCGGGGTCAATGCTTTTCGGCTGGACTGGTCTAGGTGGAGTTACCTGTACCTCGTGATGCTCCAGATCCTGGCTCGGTTGAAGACTTACCAGGAGAGAGAAGTCCTGTTGGCTCCTTGGTAGCTGGCTCAGCCCTGGTTTCAGGCACTTCTTGCTCAATGTCTAAACCCGAGGGTCTTCCCGTGGCTCCGCCTCTTTCAGCAGATCGTTCCGGTCCGGTACGTGGCTGGTTCGATCTTCTCCTCCACTCTGTGTCTGGTCTTTTTGACGCAGCTTTATCACCACTTGTATGGTGATCAGGTGGCTTCGTTGATGGTGTCCCACTTGCTTCGTCTAGACAGCAGTATGAAATTTCCTGGTGGTTCTTTCGGCATTTTTTCTCTCTTCGTAGGTTGTCTTCGATTTCTGAGCGGGTTGTTTTGTCCTTTCTATCTTGGTTGTTTCAGGACCATCATCTTATGCCAAATACGGTCGCCTCGTATCGTGTGGTGCTGGCGGAGCTGCTGCAGCTAGCATTTGGGGTGGATGTCACTTCTGCTCCATTTCGCAAGCTTTCTCGGGGGTTGTTTCACCTTTGGCTTGCTCATGCACCGCCTGAGCCATCCTGGTCGCTGGACCGGGTTCTCTCTTTTCTCTCTTCTCCTCAGTTTGTGGTGACCCCCCTCGGTTCAGGACTGGTTTTCTAAGGCTCTTTTCTTGTTGGCATTGGCCTCTGGGGGTCGGGTTGGGGAGCTTCATGCTCTCCTCCAGTGCAGGAGTTTCTGCTCTTTCGGTCCTGGTGGTCGTTTCATTCATTTGCAGCCTTCTCCTTCTTTTCTGGCGAAGAATGAATCTGCTGCTTTCTGAAGGGGTCCTTGGATTGTTGCTGCTTGGTTGGTACGGCCGGGGAAGCATCATGTTTTGTGTCCGGTTGTGACTCTTCGCCATTCTCTGCGTGGCACGGGATGCGCTTTGGGTGGACCCAGTTTCCCTTCTCTGTTCCAGGGTGCGGGTCTCCCAGGTCGTTTGCAAGAATATTCGGTCCAGCCTGCCTGCGGTCTAACCCCGTGCCCACGACGTTCGTAAGTTCGCAGCTTTGGCTGCTGTTTTTGGGAACATGTCTTGGGCTGATATTCGGGCACAGGGCTTTTGGAGGTTGAACAGGGTCCTGGCCACATGGTATCTCGTTAACGTTCCTGGCCCTTCTCAGGCGTGTCTAGCATTGGGTCACAGGTTGCAGCCAAGTTGTCTCGACTTTGAGTTGAGGAGCGAGTGACAACCGCCTACCAGGTAAGTCCCTCTTTTTCTTTATCTTCAGTTAGGTAGCTCCGAGAAGCCGAAGGGGCTCTCCGCAGAAAACCAGTGTTGAATGTAATGAAACGCCATTTTCTGGGTGAGATTTGGAGGCTCCCCGGCATCCCTCCCTCCCTCCTGTCAGCGTTTTTTTTCCCCTCCTGTCAGCATTTTTTTTTTCACGTTTTTGATACTCGGCCTCTGAACTGAGGAGAGTTGCGGGTGTGGAGGTCCCCCCCCCCCAGCCCCCTCCTAGGAAGGGGAGGGGAGGGGGTTGCGCAGACGGATGCGCGGTGTTTGTGGTGACATCATACTTGTTTCCTTGGTTTTGATTGGGGAGTTCTGTTACTAGTTCGGCTTTTGGTTTGCAAATTCTTTGATCAGCAGTAGTTTGTTTTGTAATTCCTACTTTTCCGGGTGACTGACCTGGTAGATGGCAAATAAAGACTGCTTCCAATTACACGGGGGTGTCTTTAGGCCATTACTCCTTGTGCCTCTCTTGAGGGGGCCAGGTTCTGGCTCTGGTCCCCGGTAGGCCTAGAATTCCTTCGATTGACTGTTGCCATGGTCTAATATATACACATCAGCCCGGTATAGCTCCAGGGAGCCTCCAGGTCTCACCCAGAAAATGGCGTTTCATTACATTCAACAGTGGTTTTATTTACATAGTACATTAAACCAACATACAAGAATTTGATCAGTACTGTAATTGCTTTTTGATAATGATGAAGATATCTGTGGGAGCATGTTATGAATCTACACTTGCCTCAGTCAAACCAGGTGTTGTATATGTATCAAACAGGCATTGTGGCAAGTGTGTGTTTACACACTCTGTAAACTACCATGTTTCTTATTAACATACTCTCATTATGTTAGAGAGCATCTAAGCTATCTGTTATTATTTCAACTTATCTGAGAGTCACATGACACTATCTCCACCATCTAAAACCATATTGACATTGTTATGGTCATAGTTGGCTAGAAAATGGGATGCTTTTAGCAATTGTTTACAATTGTTTACCTGGCTAAACTACTACCCAGCAGATGGCTTACCCTGTCGCTCACTTGCAACACCTGTGTCTGTCTTGTGTATGGTAATGGCTGTGGTGGTGGTCACATCTTGAAATTATTTTATAAATCTCTGAATTATAGATTCAAAAACCTGCTTCAAGAGGTGGATGACAGTGCCTTCTCTTCTACTACTGCTCGCAACTCTGTATATGGAGCTTCGAGAGCGCGTCTTTTTGATGCTGATGGTAGCCTTTCCAGTAAGTGAATTTTGAACACTTGTCCAAATATTGACTTTCTGGGGGCTCCCCCAGTGGCTCTGTGAAGCTGTCTCACTGAGATTGTTCCAGATAAATAAATCACATCAGATACAGTTCTGTTTGGCCTACCTGGGACCAGAGCCAAAACCTGGCCTCCCTCACAGAGGTGCAGAGAGCATGGAAAAATTCCCCACCACACTGGGAAATTATCAGTTGTACAGACAACTGAACGGTTAACACAGACAAATCTGGGTTAACAAAGGGTTAACAAAGACAACTGAAGAAGGATTAACAAAGAACTCCTGCATCTGATGTGATCCATTTACATGGAGCAATCTCAGAGAAATAGCTCCAGGGAGCCATTGAGGCTCGTCCAGAAAGAGGTATTTAATTACATTCAGTGCTAGGATTTTACATCACATCAATAATATTTAATTTAATAACTCTATACAGTGGTACCTCGGAATGCAATTGTCCCTGTATGCGAGGTTTTCGGAAGGCGAGCAGTATTTACTCCAAAAACTTGTCTCGGAAGGCGATGGTTACTTCGGGACGCGAGTTGGGACGCGAGTTTGTTGATACGTGTACAGGCCGACCTAGCGCTTGGTGGTTCGGCGATTGTCGCCCCTCTGCCCCGCTGCCCCTCAGTTTACCATTGTCTCGCGCTCAGTGACTACCCCCACATCAATTCTTCTCGTGGATTTTCAGTGATTTGTTGGATTTTTGGTGATTTGTCTATACAATTTGTTATTATATATCTCACCATGAGTCCCAAGAAAGCCAGTGGTAAGGATAAAGGCCAGAAAGCTCATGTGAGGATGACAATAGAGGAGAAACAAGAGATCATTCGGAAGCATGAGAACGGTACACGTGTTGTTGAACTTTGTAGGCAGTACAACAAAGCCACTTCAACAATATGCACTATACTTAAGAAGAAAAATAAGATTATGAGTGCTAATGTGGCAAAAGGAGTAAGAACATTAACGGCACAAAGACCACAAATACTTGAAGAAGTGGAAAAGTTGTTATTAATTTGGATACACGACAAGGAGTTGAGGGGTGATAGTGTTTCGGAGGCCATTATTTGTGAGAAAGCCAGGGTGTTGCACGAAGACCTTCTAAAGAAGACCCCTGCAACGAGTGATGCAGATAAGAAAGAGTTTAAGGCAAGCAGGGGCTGGTTTGAAAAATTTAGAAAGAGAAGTGGTATCCATAGTGTTACAAGGCATGGGGAGGCAGCCAGCTCAGACAAACCAGCCGCTGGACGATTTATTGACGAATTTAAAGAGTTTGCACAGGCTGAGGGATACCTACTGCAACAAGTGTTTAATTGTGACGAAACAGGACTGTTTTGGAAAAGAATGCCTAAGAGGACATACATTACCAAGGAGGAAAAATCCTTGCCTGGACACAAGCCTATGAAAGATAGGTTTACGCTTGTGCTATGTTCAAATGCGAGTGGCGATTTGAAAATTAAACCCTTGCTAGTGTATCATTCTGAAAATCCAAGGGTTTTCAAACAGTATAATGTGCAGAAAACCCGTTTGTGTGGGATGTGGAAGTCTAATAAAAAAGCATGGGTCACTAGGCTAATTTTTTCGGAGTGGGTGAATGAAGTGCTGTGCCCTGCCATAGAAAAATATCTGCAGGAGAAACAATTGCCACTCAAAGCCGTGCTTCTCCTTGACAATGCTCCTGCTCATCCTCCAGGTTTGGAAGATGATTTGATGCCTCAATACAATAAATTCCTCACAGTTAAATTCCTTCCTCCTAACACCACTCCTCTAATTCAGCCTATGGACCAGAAAATCATAGCGAATTTTAAGAAACTGTATGAAAGGGCACTTTTCCGGAAATGTTTTGAAGTGACTGAAGCCACAAACCTCACCCTCAAAGAGTTCTGGAGAGAGCATTTTAACATTTGTAGTGCTTTAAAACTCGTTGACAAAGCCTGGCAAGAAGTGACTCAAAGAACCCTGATCTCTGGCTGGAGAAAATTGTGGCCTGAAGGTGTGAGAGAACTAGACTTTGAGGGGTTTGAGCCTATAAATGATGCGCCTATTGTTGAGGAAATTGTTAGTCTAGGCCAGCAAATGGGCTTAGAATTGGATGGTGATGATGTGGAGGAGTTGGTGGAAGAACACAACGAAGAACTGACCACCGAAGAACTCCTAGCCCTTCAACAGGAACAGCAAGCCAACACAGCAGCGAATGATTCTGCAGTGGAGGAGGAGGTGGCAGCAGCACCAACAGCACCAGCGAGTGTCCCTTCTGCAGTAATTAAGAAGGTGTGTCAGATGTGGGAAGAGATTCAAACAACTATTGAACAGACTCACCCAGAGAAAGCTGTAGTAGGCCGTTGTCTTAATCTTTTCAATGACAATGTGATGCCTTACTACAGAGAGAGCTTGCGAAGAAGGGAAAAGCAAGCTTCCATGGACAGATTTGTGGTGAGGAAATCGAGCAGTGAGCCTCAACCAGGACCTAGTGGCACTCAGGTTAAACGTCCCAGGGAGAGCACACCAGAAAGGTCCTCACTGCCTGATGTGATTATGGAAGGGGACTCCCCTTCCAAACAGTAACTCCTCTCCTCCTCCCCCCTCCTCACCATCTTCCATACGCCTACAGCACTCGACAGCAAGGTAAGTAATAACTGGAACATAGTTTTGTAGGTTTATTTAGATGAATTAGGTAAATTAGGTATAAAAATTTAGTTTGATGTGGGGTTTTTGGGGTAGTCAGGAACGGATTAATTCATTTCCCTTTATTTCTTATGGGGAAATTAACTTCGGAATGCGAGTTTTCAGGAAGGCGAGGCGTCTCCAGGAACGGATTAAACTCGCATTCTGAGGTATGCCTGTATAAGTATTTAACCTATATGTATTTTGTAAAAACAATGATTTTTATATCAAACAGCTAAAAGCTGGGCAGCCCTGATCAGCAACCACGATCAATTTATACAAGTTGACCTGGGCTCAGTGGTTCCTGTGTATGGGGTAGAAGTGGCTGGCAACCCTCTCACCAGAGAGAGAGTCACAGCCTACACAATCCAACACTCAAGAGATAACAACATATGGAGTGTACTGCCAGATGATCCTAAATATCCAGCAAGCTCCCCCAAGGTAATACTATTATTTTAAAATATATATGGTATATGAATTTTTTTGAGTACCAAATAATTATAATTAATCAATGCTTTGATAATATCAGCTTCTTTCTGGAGGGAACACACCAGTGGCTCCCTGAAGCAATAGTGCTAACATTGCTCCATACGAAAAGGTCATATCAGTCACAGAAAGTAACAGTCCACCACCCCACCAGAAAAATCCTCCAGAAAGTCAGTGAAGCTTTACAGACAACTGAAGGTTCATGGAAACAAAGCCACAAAACAACTCTGTAAATGATTCACACACAACAAGGGGGTTCACTCCGACTAGCTCAAAACTCATTAGACTTGATTACCACCAGTAAGGTGATCTGGTTCCCAGTCCTCAGCTGACTCCAAACTCAGTTTTGTTGCTGATGTAAGAGCGTGTGGAGCAGCCTGCTCCACATCATCATTGTTTCAGGCCATTAGATCATGAGCAAGTCCTGCTTCAAGCTAAATGTTGGCCATATTTGGACTCTTGTCCTGCAGGAACCATTTACTTTGTGTATTGTTACAGTATTTTAATATTGGCTTCATGTGCATGGTTTTGTTCTGGCTTGTGTGGGCTTGGCTCTTGTTGTGTTTCAGGCTGCATGAGCTTATGGGTTTCTTCCCTGAGTGCCCACTAACACTGCTCTTGAATACTCAGAGTTACCATCTTTAGTGTGTTCAGGAATTCACCTTTGAGAGGCGAATTCACTACTTCACTACCTCTTCCCCCCTCCCTCACTATGTCTTCCCCTCCCCTTCCTCACTATCTCTTCCCCTCCCCTTCCTCACTATCTCTCCCCCTCCCCTTCCTCACTATCCTCCTCTTCCCCCTCCCTCACTACTGTACTTCTCTCCCTCCCGACCTACCTCCCACCCTCCCTCACTGCCTTTATCCCTCCCTCTCTCACTGCCACTCTCCCGTCCTTCCTCACTGCCTCTCTCTCTCCCCCTCACTGCCCCCTCTCTCACTGCCTCCCTTCCTCTCTCACTGCCTCCCTTCCTCTCTCACTGCCTCCCTTCCTCTCTCACTGCCTCCCTTCCTCTCTCACTGCCTCCCTTCCTCTCTCACTGCCTCCCTTCCTCTCTCACTGCCTCCCTTCCTCTCTCACTGCCTCCCTTCCTCTCTCACTGCCTCCCTTCCTCTCTCACTGCCTCCCTTCCTCTCTCACTGCCTCCCTTCCTCTCTCACTGCCTCCCTTAATCTATCCCTTCCTCCCCTTCTCTCCGTCCTTCACTGCCTCCCCTCCATTACTGCCCGTCCTCCCTCTCTCAATATCTCTCTTCCTCACTCAGGATGGTATGCAGCATAGTGTGGATAGCAATGTTTACAGTTGCTGACACATCCTTTGTAACTGTTACACACAAGGGGATTATAATTACAAATAGCAACTCAAGAGAATTCAAGCAAGATACTGTATATACCATATACAGTATGCCTTTTCTTAGATATATAAAGATACAGTATGATTCAGGGTTCTGATAGTAGTCGGGTTCATTCTCGACTCAAAATTGAGAATTCTGGGTTCGAATCTCAGGTGAGACAGAAATGGTTTGGCACATTTGTTATCATCCTAATGCTTTGTTTAGCTAGTAGCAAGTAAGTACCCAGGAGTTAGTCAGCTTGTTGTGGGGTTGCATCCTGGCGGGGTCTGTAATTTGATCCTGAGGGGGAACCTCGATATAAGCCTAACGTATATGAATACACTGGCTGCCTGTCCCCCGACACAATGAATTGTTATTATTATTATTATTGTAATGTTCAATAGTAGTGTATATAATAATGAATTATTCTCAATTTATATTACAGTGGCACCTTGGTTTATAAATTTAATCAGTTCCAAGAGACGGTTTGTACACCAAAAATTCGTAAACTGCCTGTCAGCTGAGTGAATAGCGCTTTGGATTCGTAGTCCTGAGGTTCCGGGGTTCGATCCCCGGTGAAGGTGGAGACAAATGGGCAAAATGTTTCTTTCACCCTGATGCCCCTGTTACCTAGCAGTAAGTAGGTACCTGGGAGTTAGACAGCTGCTACGGGCTGCTTCCTGGGGGGTGTGTAACAAAAAGGAGGCCTGGTCGAGGACTGGGACGCTAAGCCCAGAAATCATCTCATGATAACCTCAAGATAACTGTAATAAATTTTCCAATACGAAATAATGGAAATTGAATTAATCCATTCCACACACCCAAAGATATTAACTTAAAAATACATTTTATACAGAATACTACTCATATTTTATACTATACCTTATCTTTATTAAGGACTCTTGTTGGTATATGGAAGACAGTGAGGAGGGGGGGTGGTGGAGGAGGAGGAGAGATGTTAGTGTTTGGAAGGGGAGTTTCCTTCCATTATAAATGCCTTGTATTGGCTTTCCCTAGTGTGTATTCCTGAACACATAGTCGGTGTTGTGATTAACATAACTATTTTATGTCTGGTTAAGTGAGACCAGTATTTAAAACCCTTCTCAAGAGAAATCTATGTTTTATGAAGTTATCACTCTAATGTTAATAGGTATCCTGTAAAGTAACTGCAAATCACAGGAATAGTTCTTGTAAAGTAACATTGAGCCCATTAAATAAAGCCCATTTGTAAAAATTAGACAGAGGTATGATTATTGTCCAAACTAGGCTAAGATAACTTGATCTTTATTTCATTATTATTTATTGATCAGTTATTTCCTCCAATTATTTATAAGAAGTAAGGATGTGTTTCGATAGTCTGTACTTTAGAGTGCGACTTAGAAGCATGTGCCCTTACAATTTATGTCAGCTGTATTCCCACTGTATAGTCTCTGTTTTACAAGAAACAGCATAGATGATAGACACACATTTCAACATGTATTTCTTTTATTTTATATATCGCAGATTTTCCAAGGTCCGTGGAGCCCACTAGCACCCTTGAAGCAGCTATTTAGTGAACCTATAGAGGCACGATATCTGAGGTTGAAACCTACTGAATGGCATCGAGCCATTGCTCTGAGATTTGAAGTGATTGGTTGTGATCTTCCAACAGTCACTCCTCCATCCACAACAGTCAGTATGTATTCAGAATATATATTCACAGTTAAAACTAAAGTATACAAGAGAGGATGTTATTTGTCTGTGTGTTTATTTTGCATGTTCTCTTGCATAATTACCTAAGTACAGTATAGTTACAGAATGAGAGCAACACTCATGGTGTCCCATATTCCCAGTACTCTGTACTCTTTTGAAACTACTGACGATTTTGGCTTCTACCTCCTTACTAATTAAATTGTTTCAACCATCTACCACTCTGTTTGCAAACGTGAACTTTCTAATGTTTTTTCTGTGGGGAGCCCCTACGGCTCCCTGGAGCTTATCGGGCTAATGTATGTTATGTTAGACCAGGACATTAGCTATGGAGTTCAGACCTACCAGGGACCAGTGCCAGAACCTGGCCCCTTCAGAGAGGTTTCAGGGAGCAATGGCCCTGGAAAACCCCTTTGTGGTTGGGGTTTTCCTTATCTGCCATCGACCGGGGTTAGGCACCCAGAAAGGTAGGCATAACAAAACAAACCCCACATAGTAAGAAACTAAAACAAAAACCGAACAGAGAGATAGAAACTCCCTACAATCCCAAGGAAACAATCAAACAATCAATTATCACAAATTACTGCTGTGCCAGTCGTCCGCGCATCCCTCCCCTCCCAGGGAGGGAGAGGGGGTGCCCCGGACCTCACCTCGCTGGCTGCCTTCAGTTCGTAAGCTAGTGTCAACTGGGATAGACACTTCTCTGGCCTCAAATTCCTGGGCGGTGTTTGCCTTGTGTGGCGTTCTCTGCTGTCTTTGTGTGGTGTGCAGTGGCCAGGAGTACCTCATCAGTGCCCGGGGCTGCATGCGCTTAGTGGCTTCCTTCCCTAGGCGCCCTGTGAGTATTGCCCCTGCGTGTCAGGGTTATCTTCCCTGGGGCGTTCAGGAACCGTTGCCTCGCCCTTGGGGCCAGCCAGCTGAGGCTTGGGGTCCTTCTTTGGCCTTGGGTAGGGAGTGGTGTTGTGCTGGTTAGGGCGTCAAGGTGTTGCACAACCTGCTACCTAAACGGCAACCGGTTCCTGTTGCCTCTGGGGATGGTGTACTTCTGCGGGGTTTTTGTTTTGTTTTTGTTTTTTCTCGTGGGTCTATAGTTTCCTTGATATTGTTTCGGTGGCCCTCTTGTTAGGTCCCCGTGCTTGTACACGTCCCAGGAGATTTCAGTGTTATCATCTACCCCATGTTTTGTTTGGGTTTCTTAACCAGTTAGCAGCACCTTGCCCGGGCATATGTAGTTATTACCCTACGGGCCCTGGAAACCTGTGTCGGGGCTCGGTGGACCCCATGGATGCGTCTCCCGAGTTCCAGCCTGCTTTGTGCGAGTTTGAAGGTTGCAGTGTGCCCTTGTCTCAGGGTGACAGTCACCTGTTTTGCCTCTGTCATGCTGCCTGTTGGGTCAACAACACCTTTGACCCGGAGTCTTGCGAGTGGTGTTCTCTGCTTGTACTCCAGTTCTACTCTGAGGATGTTACTGTTAGGGTACAGGCAGCATCAGCGTTGCATGTTAGGTTTAGGTTACTGCAACGCGCTAGGTTGGTTTCCCACCCGGATGCCCCGAGGCTGCCCCATTTTGGTTTTATGGACCCTGACCTGAGGGCATTAGTTGCTTCGGCTTTGGCTCCTTTCGCGCTCCCTGGTCCTTGCCCTGTGGTTCTTCCTGCATCTTCCCCCCTGTGTCCGGCTCCAAAATGTCTGAGGGTTTCGGCCTTGGCACAGGGTTTAGTTGGTAATGAGACTCGGGCTGCCTTGGGGACTGCCCCATCCGGGTTGGGGCAGAAATTTCAATTCAGGAAGAGGCCAAACCACCAAACATACCAGCGATACAAAGATGCAAGAAACAACTTCACGGTAGTGAGGAGAGAGGCAAAAAGAAATTTTGAAAAAGGGATTGCAGACAAATGTAAAATAGAACCAGGTCTATTCTATAAATCCATAAACAACAAATTGCAGGTAAAGGATAATATTCAGAGGTTGAAAATGGGAAATAGATTCACAGAAAATTAAAAGGAAATGTGTGAAACATTAAATGAAAAGTTCCAAAGTGTGTTTGTACAAAACGAAATCTTCAGGGAACCAGACACAATAAGAATTCCAGAGAACAACATTGAGCACATAGGTGTCTAGAGATCTAGAGATGAAGTGGAAAAAATGCTCTAGGAGCTAAGTAAGAACAAAGCAGTTGGTCCAGATGGATTTTCACCATGGGTTCTGAGAGACTGTGCACCTGAGCTCAGCATTCCACTTCAACCGATTTTTCAGGCATCCCTGTTTACAGGAGTTGTAGCTGATGTGTGGAAAAAGGCTTAACATAGTTCCAATCTACAAAAGTGGCAGCAGGGAAGACCCCCTCAATTATAAACCTGAATCATTGACAAGTATAATAGTCAAAATATTGGAAAAAATAATTAAAACTAAATGGGTAGAACACCTAAAGAAAAACTATATAATATCAGACAGTACCACAGGGTTCAGTTCTTGCACCGGTAATGTTTATTGTCTACATAAATGATATACCAGATGGAATACAAAATTATATGAACATGTTTGCTGATGATACTAAGATAATAGGAAGGATAAGTAACTTAGATGATTTTAATGCCCTTCAAAAAGACCTGGACAAAATAAGTATATGGAGCGCCACTTAACAAATGGAATTTAATGTAAATAAATGCCATGTTATGGAATGTGGAATAGAAGAACATAGACCCTACACAACCAATAAATTATGTGGAAAGTCTTTAAAAGACTTCTGATAAAGAAAGATCTATGGGTGGTTCTAGATAGAAAACTATCACCTGAGGACCACGTAAAGAACATTGTGCGAGGAGCCTATGCCACACTTTCTAACTTCAGAATTACTTTTAAATACCTGGATGGCGAAATACTAAAGAAATTGTTCACGACTTTTGTTAAGTCAAAGCTAAAATATGCAGCGGTTGTGTGGTGCCCATATCTTAAGAAGCACGTCAACAAACTGGGAAAGGTGCAAAGACATGCTACTAAGTGGCTCCCAGAACTGAAGGGAAGAGCTACAAGCAAAGGTTAGAGGCATTAGATATGCCAAAACTAGAAGAGAGAAGAAAAAGAGAAGATATGATCACTTCGTACAAAATAGTAACAGGAATTTATAAAATTGATAGGGAAGATTTCCTGAGACCTGGAACTTCAAGAACAAGAGGTCATAGATTTAAACTAACTAATCAAAGATGCCAAAGAAATATAAGAAAATTCACTTTTGTAAACAGAGTGGTAGACAGTTGGAACAAGTTAGGTGAGAAGGTGGTGGAGGCCAAAACCGTCAGTAGTTTCAAAGCATTATATGACATAGAGATCTGGGAAGACAGGACACCACGAGCATAGCTCTCACCCTGTAACTACACTTAGGTAATTACACACACAGTAACATGCACACTATATTTTTTAGTATCGAGCTGTTCCACACATCTGAATACTGTATATAAGTTTCTTAAATTATACACTTCTGAATAATATTACTGCAAAAAAACAGAGAAAACATTCAGACATTAAAATAAATATGTAAAAATATCTTCCTGACAACCATGATGTTGTCACATCAAACAGCCACACAGTACAATGGTTAAATTACAGTACAATACATTATTTGCTACTTATTTCCTTGCAGTTTTTCTTGACACTGTTATTTTGACATGGTACTTCTTATAAACAGGAGAACCCGAGTGTGAGGAGCCGATGGGATTGGAGACGGGAGAGATGTCAGAACTTCAGATTACAGTTTCCTCAGTCCTAAATGATCAGGAGTACTTCTATGGGAAGCAAAACATTCCTCTAAACAGCCGAGCAACACCATACACATCGGCTGGGGCCTGGCTAGCAGAGCCCAAACCTGACCAGTTTATTAGAGTCAGTTTTAATGGCATTGCTTACTTTTAAAACTTATACAGTATAACTAATATTCTGCTTAAATGTCAAGTTGGCAATATAACTAATATTCTGCCTAATTGGTAAGTTGGCAATATAACTAATATTCTGCTTAAATGGTAAGTTGGCAAAGATAACTAATAGTCTGCCTAATTGGTAAGTTGGCAAAGATAACTAATAGTCTGCCTAATTGGTAAGTTGGTAATATAACTAATACTCTGCCTATATGATAAGTTGGTAATATAACTAATACTCTGCCTAAATGGTAAGTTGGCAATGTAACTAATACTCTCCCTATATGATAGGTTGGTAATATAACAAATATTCTGCCTAATTGGTAAGTTGGCAACATAGCTAATATTCTGCTTAAATGGCAAGTTCACAAAAATACTGCTTTACAGTACAAATGTTTTAATTATTCATCATTATCATCACAACTTGGCCATTTCTCACTATCACTGGGATGGGATGTCTGTTTCACTGAGTAGTGGACAATAGGGTTGTCATTTCCCTTTGTCTGTTTAATACTAATTCATACCGTAATATGAAATCATCGGTTGTACATTATCAATCTTTATTACTGATTATGAGAGCTTTACTGTAGTGTCATAAAACTAATGAAGCACATACTGGTAATTAATATTAATCACTTATTAAAATGCAACAAAAATTTTAAATATTTTCTCTTCAGTTTGACTTTATGGAGCCAAGCAAGTTGTCAGGAGTGGTAACACAGGGGCGAGATGGTGCTGATGAATGGGTCGAGTCCTATACTGTCCGTTACTCCCCCGATGGTCAGACCTGGAACACTATAAAGGACCCTGATGGCAGTGATAAGGTACACCTTTCATTACATATATATTTTCATAATGTAAATGCTTTTAAATTTTAATATTTAATATATTGTCCATGTTTGGATATAATTGTACTGATGTTCTGGTACAGTTTATTGTTTTACAAGGAACATTAATTATCATTAAGTGAAAATTAAAATACATGATATGTGACATGTAGTATATCAATGTTATTACAGATTTTCCCAGGCAACTTTGACAGAAACACCCAAGTTGAGAACAAGTTTGACAGAATTGTACAAGCACGCTTTTTGGAAATCAGACCAAAAACATGGAAAACCAATATTGCCCTAAGAGCTGAAGTACTCGGCTGTTTCCATCCATATCGTTAGTAATGTTTCTGTTACGTGTAACACACACAATAGTCCTAGTTGCTGTATTACAATCACTTAATAGATGCTTTTTGTTTTTTATTTTCAGTGTCCATGAGAAGTATAATTTATAAGTAATAAATAAACAAAATTTATATTGAAAATAACTTATTAACTGGTGTTCTTCAGCTGAAGTGACCACTACGCCAGCTCCAGCTTTGACAACCACACAGCCACCTCCACCTTATTGTTCTGCCTGCCCTGGCCTCCCAGAGGAGTATTATGACAAGTGTATTCCATGTAATTCTGGAGAATATTTTGATGGCCAGTCTTGTGTGTCAAAATTGTTGTGCTCTTGCTTCGAAGATGGTTACAGGTGAGAGGAAAGCTATTTTGTTCATTAATTTCTCTAATGGTATTAGGCAAATGAGAACTGTTTTATCATAAGTTATTAATTGGTTTATTTAAAGCAAGGAATAAAATATGATCTTCCTTTATAGATATAATATTGGAACTCTCTTCGTGACAAAGGACTGTGAAGAGTGTGAATGTATAACAGGCGGAGACACCGTGTGTATGAAGAAAGAATGTCCGCCATGTGAAGATGTTAGTAAATTTGGTTCAGTATTTTTTTCCTTGTATTCATTTGAAAAAAATGTCAATGAGTCACTGGTTCACTTTGCTTTATCTATAATTATTAGAAGCAGTTTATTCTGTTATGGATATATTTTTCTCAGCTTAAGTAACCTACTGGCTACTGCATACAATTTGACTATTATTGTGTTTCCAAGTTTGCCAAACCAGAATAAGAGTGTATATAACTATGTACTCTGTGCCAGGGTCAGCAATCTGTGTCGACTCCGTCTTGTGGGTGTGTGTGTAAACCATGTCCTCCAGGAAGCAAACTTTGCCCCTCCAGTAACTACTGCTTAAATGAATCTTCTTGGTGCAATGGTCTTGAAGAGTGTCCAGATGATGAGCTTAATTGTCCAACAACAACACCAGGTACCTGAGTAAAGCTATATTTCATGATGACAGTTAATTAATTAACATCACAACTCTGCTCTTTATTACAATTGTGTACAAACATTCAGTATTGGTGCACAGTAGTATTGTTTAAACCATTTTAAGTGAGAGTAGAGACTTGAAAACTTTATGTATTCAGTGTGAATTATGATAGGGAAGAGTTATTTGATAAATAGCAATAATTAAACTTAAATTATTACAACTACTGATATGTCACCATCACTCATATGTCCATAGTCTCCTTCAACAAGCCGGGTGTTTCATAAATTATATGTAAAAGTGACTGTTATTGGTGTGTAGATTTTGTGTATACTGTCATATAGATAAAACTTCAGCAGAGATCAGTTGAACCTTGCTTTCACTTTTTTTGTTTTGTTTTGTCAGAAATTCCTGATGTCTGTCCAACACCATATTGCCCTGACCATTGGGTGACGAAGGTGCGGGCAACAAAGGGCTTGTGCCCTACCATCGTATGTGAACCACCAGAGGTCACCACTCATCTACCTTGCCCTCTTCCATTCTGTCCACCTTATTATAACCTTGTGCTAGTTCCTAACGAGGTTTGTAGCCCTACCTAACTTCTTTAGTGATTAACATGGATAACATGATGCACAATAAAATTATTTTCCCAAGTTCTGTTTCATCAATGTATCTGAGATAAGTTCTTTGACAGTTTGGTGGCGTGTGTCCAGAGTATGAGTGCATTCCTCCAGTCACAACAATGGAGATGCCTACATGCCCTCCTCCAAGTTGTCAAGAGGGCTATGTTGTCCAGGAATCAGACTACATCTATGAATTATCACAACAAACCTCTGATGATGGTTGCACTCAGTACCAGTGTGTGACAGAAGTACCTCCCACGGCACCCTGCCAACCTCCCGTTTGTATGGAGGGATATGACATCTTCTTTGCTGACTCCAAGGAACTTTTAAAATTATGTCCTCAGGTAAATCATGTCTTAATAACATAAAAACTGCTATACTTTTTAGTGTTGTAGAAGTATTAATTAAATATATACAGGATTCATCAAAAGTACAGTATGTCCTGCCCTGCTTGAGGTGGTGAGAAACCACCTCATGCACTTGCCACTTGGTGTGTACTTGTGGCAAAAAAAGAATGATAAATCTTGTGTGTGAAATATTTGAGACAGAAATATGCACTGGGTACATGACGTCAAGGTGTCCGCTGGCATTTTGGAGCCATACAGCGTCATTATTATATTCTTATGGCACCTGCCAAGGAACAAAGCAAGGAAATCATTGCTCAGATTATTGCTTTAAAGGATATGCCACCAAATGAATTAAATAAGTTTGTTGGTCGGTGTGGCTAAGTCAGCAGTAGGAAGTATTGTGCCCGTTTCAAAGGTTGTCCTAGAAAGACTTTTTCAAGGTCTGTAAATGTTCTAAAACATTCAATGGAGAGAAAACCTCTCATGTTACAATGTTCATTGGAGAGTACCCGTCACATTACAACAAGGGATGCTCTCCAATCAATGTTTAGAACGTTTACAGACCTTGAAGTCCTCCTGGGACGACCATTGTCCTATCTTCCCTCCCTCTCTCCTTCTCCTGTCTACTCCCTCTCTCCCTCATCTTCCGTCTGCCCCCCATCTCCTCCTGTCTGTCCCCTCTCTCCCTCGACCCTCTTTTTCCCTCTCTCTAGTTTCTCTTCCAACATACCCCTTCTTCCCCCTTCTCCTCTCCTGTTACTTCTCTCCTATCCTTCTCTCTCTCTCTCACACAAAAAGTTTAGGAATTTTGTTGATTTATTTAAAGATAAAATATTCTTAAATTGTTGTCATTATAAATAATATTTAATCTAAATCCTCACTTTTCAGTATGACTGTGTACCAATCTCTGTAACTACTGTGTGTCCACCAGTGGAATGCCCATCAGATCTCCGCATCATGTACATCCAGAGTTCAGAGTCATCAGCATGCCCACAATATACCTGTGTCCAGGTCACTACACCTTTCCCCACCACTACATCTCAACCACAAGTCTCAACATGTGCTCCGGTAAGTTGGCAGTAATCATAGTTACTAAAGATAGGGTATGTTCTGCTGATTTTTGTATTCATTTTCATTAACTCCTACATTGCACCTTTTTCATGTGACTCTTCTGTTGTATGCAAAAAAAAAAAAAAAAAAAAATTATTTTTCTTTCAAATATTATTAGAACACGTTTCCGGATCATGAGAACTAAACAAAAAAATTATTGTATGTTTGACTGTGGTGGAGTGAGGAAACACCTCAATGGCATCACTGATTCATGATCACTGGTCACAATCCTGGTGATTAAATCCTGAATATGATTAATTTTTCACATTTATTAATTTTCTAAATGAACCTGTGGTCACATTGCATGAAATGCAGAAGCAAAATCCACGGCTGTGTGCTGTTTCTGTTTTTGTTTTGGGAATATATTCTCCAGGATTGGGTTTATTGTTATTTGAGCGTTTTACATGATCTTTTCACTATCAGAGTCTTCTATGTCAGTAACATCAGTCAGTCAATCAGTTATTACTGCAACAGTCAGTCAGTAATAATTGCAGAAACTTATTTATTTAGGTATTATCAAGTGATGGTGTGTCGCACAAGTAGTGGTGTGAGCTGCAGCAACGTGTGCTACCCATGGTTGCTGTGTTAGTACTGAGGCTTTCACACCCAGGATGGGTGCCCATGATTTTTTTGAAGAAGGCATCTGATTACTGGAGACCTGAAGAACAGGATGTGAGCCCATTGTACCCACAGGAGTTTACAATTTTATTTTAGACCAAAAAAGACCTGGTTGTTGTGCTCACCATCAATGAAACAACCCTGGCTGTTATGTGCAGTTGAAAGGTTAAATATATATTCTCCCTTAAAATTCCACATTCTTATACTTTTAACAGCCCCTCACTCTGGCTGACAGAACAACTGATCACTATCCTACCTTTCTCATAGCAAACATGGACAAAACCATTGGATACCAAGAAATTAACCTCCAGACTACACAGTGAAACAGCAGTTGACAACCACATATATTTGTTGACCAAACCACACACCAGAAAGTGAAACGATGACGATGTTTCGGTCCGTCCTGTCGTCAGTCGTCGTCCCTTCACTTTCCAGTGTGTGGTTTGGTCAACATATTTCAGCTGTGTTATTGTGACTCCTCATCTTCATATATTTGCTTTGCATTATAAACTGGAAATTTGAATTAATTCTCATGACATAAATCCATTAACTGACATCTTTCTCACCCAAACCTTAAGCCTCTACAACACACACTGTCCTCTTCTCACCAAATAAATAACTGCCAAAAGATTTAGCAACCTTTGGTTCACAAATGGCATGCTTAAAACAATTAACAAGAAACATCAATATGAAAAAAATCCACAAGATTGATGTAGTTACAAAAGAATTTGCAAAAAGATATTCATCAACACACACCAATATAAGAAAAGCTAAACTATCCCATTTTGAAAACAAATTTAAAGAAGCAAATTGAAACATGAAAAGCACAGTGTTGCTACATATCTCACTGGCAGCTATCCTAACTCTCCACCCCTTTTGCCAATCAGCTCACCAGAAATTATATCAGTGCAGTCCTGTGGCATAGTGATAACACACTAGCCCGGCACTTCACGAGTAATTTGGCCTGGATTCGTATCCTGGTTGGGTAAGATTAAGTGCCAATCCTTAGCTGTGTGCCTGTGTTTACCCAACAGTGAATGGGTACCTGGTTATTAAATAATTTGACAGGTCATATTGCAGGGAAAATTAGGATTAAGGAAATTCCTGTCTTAATCCTTCTTTTGTGGTCTGACATTGTCACATTGTTCATCAAGTGTTAATTTCTTTGTGATTTACGCATATATATAAAACAGATAAATAAAATTAATAAAAAACACAGCATAATATTATAGCAATGATATTAGCAAAGCTGGGGAAAAGAGTATAGCAAACTGCCTTTAACTACACTTTTATTTCATTGATCTGTATTAATATATTTAAATTTAATAGGTAATGTTTTTATTTTGCTGCTGACATTCAGTATAATGCACTTAAAGAACACCTTTACATTGTTTTTACTTAAGTGCTTACACATTTTTTTAATTTGCAGATGGAATTGCCAATCTGTGGATTAAATGAGGAATTTTATCAGACTAATCCTGAAGAAACATGTCCAGAATTTGCTTGCAGTATGTATACTTTCAGTATTTGTCTTACTGATGTCATTACTTTGTCATCCACTTTGCATAATTTTTTGTTTACTATGTTTGAGGTGATAGAATGAGTTCATATTTACTGTATATGGTTTGATTCTGAGCTTTTAAGTTATTTTACATTTGTATTCTTACATGGATAGATACTTTATCAAGATATAAACCCGGTGTTGAATTTAATGAAATGCATCTTTCTCAATGAGCCCTAGTGGTTCCCTAAAGCTATCTTGCAGAGACTGCATCACACAAGTGGGTCAAGTCAGATGTGTGAGTTTTGTTTGGCATACTGGGGACCAGAGCCAAGACCTGGCCCCCCTCACAGAGGTACAGAAACACATGACAATTTGCCACCACACTAGTAATGCATCGACAAAGTCAGTGAAGCTTTACAATCAACTGGAGGATCAACAAAGATCAAAATCTAAAATGGCAAACATCTCTGCAAATGATTCACACAGAGCAGGAGACATTCAAAATAAGCATGAACCTCATATTACCAAATGTACTATAGTATCGCTAGGCAGCCTAGCTTCCCCATACAGCCATATTACTTGTCACTTCTGGAGTTGATAAACAGTAAACCGTTGAATCAACAAACCTAGCAGGAGGGATGGAGGTAGTCAGGGACCACTGAGGCTCATCCAGAAAGAGGCATTTCATTACATTCAATGCTGGGTTTCTAGGTAGCACCAAATGGTTCCTTGAAGATAACTAACCATAGAGAACAAATATGGGACTTACTGGGGAGGAGTAGAAGAGGCAGCATGCACTAGGATGAAGAAGAGAATCTACTTCAGAAGACATAGCTCAAAACAACACATGACTGACTGGAACCAGGGGCATTAACCATATAGCAGGGGCCAGATTCACGAAGCACTTACACAAGCACTTACAAACCTATACATCTTTTCTCAATCTTTGGCAGCTTTTCTGTGGGGATCCCCTATGGCTCCCTGGAGCTTATCGGGCTAATGTATGTTATATTAGACCGGGACATTAGCTATGGAGTTTAGACCTACCATGAACAAGTGCCAGAACCTTACCCCCTTCAGAGAGGTTTCAGGGAGCAATGACCCTGAAAAACCCCCTTGTGGTTGGGTTTTTTCCTTGTCTGCCATTGACCAGGGCTAGGCACCCAGAAAGGTAGGCATAACAAAACAAACCCCAAATGGTAAGAAACTAAAACAAAATAACGAACAGAGAGGTAGAAAAATCCCTACTATCCCAAGGAAACGAGCAAACATCACACTTTACTGCAATCTCTTTGGAATCCGCTTAGGCTCTGGCTCTTGGGTTTTCATTTCCGTTTTGTCCATTGCTGTTTGCAGAGGCTGCGGTTCCGCAGTTTTTGCAAGCGGCTTCGTCTAGTTGTCGTCTTATGTCGGACTTGTTGCTTCTCCGGGGCGGTCGTTCTCGGCCATCTCGGAGGGGTCGTGCCAGGGTTCAGGGTTCCGGTGGTCGAGGTGGGCCATTGGTGCCAGTTTCTGAGCCGACGTTGTCTTCGGTGCCGGCGTCGTCTGGTCGGCGCAGTAATCGCCCTGTTCGACATTTGGTTTCTCATAAGAGGCATCTGCCCTTTTGCGGTTCGCCCTGTTGATGGGGTGAAAGGGAAGAGGCTCGCTTTCTTTGCCCATGCTTGGTCCCACGATTTTTGGGCCTTTTCGGTCGTGTCATCCGGCCTGCAGTGGCATTGGACGGCTCGTCCTCCTTTTGGGGGTTCGGGGTTAGCAGGGCAGGTTGCTTCTCCTGCGCTTCATCAAGTCATCTTGGAGTGGGTACGCTTGGGCATTGTCAAAATGACCCCGTTTCTCGGCACTGGCACTGTGCCGTTTCCAGTGCTGAAATGGGACTGTGCGGGTCTGAGGTTCATTCTGGACTTGTCCCGTCTGAACCCCTGGATTCCTTGCCCCTCCTTTCGGATGACTACTCTGTCTCAGGTCCGGCTTCTGTTGGAGCCGGATGCCTGGATGGAGTCCCTGGACCTCAAGGACGCTTATTGGCACATTCCTATTCATCCGGGGTTCAGGGACTGGTTAGGTTTTGTGGTGGGGCATCAGGCGTACCGCTTTCGTTGCCTCTCTTTTGGCTTGAATCTGGCACCTCACGTTTTTAAGTATCTTACCCGGGTTGTGATGACCCATCTGCATCTGCTAGGGATTCGGGTTTTGGCCTACCTCGACGACTGGCTGGATTGGGCTCCCAGTCAGCCAGCTTGTCTGTTCGCCAGGGATATGGTTCTTTCCCAGCTCACCAGGTTCAAGTTCCTGGTAAACTGGAGGAAGCTCCATCTGGTTCCGTCCCAGGTTCGGACCTTGCTGGGTCTTGTGTGGGATTTTCAGACCGCTTCTTTGCTCCCTCCAAAGGCGTTGCTGCTGCTGCGGTCCCAATGTCGGCTGTTTCTGAGGGGGTCTCGGGTCACTCGGCGGTTGCTCGAGCAGTTGTGCGAGAGTCTGAACTTCGCCATGCTGGTCTACCCGCCAGGTCGGGTTTAGCTTCGGCGACTGTTTTGGTTCCTTCGGGGACGTCCCTTCCGCCTCTCTCGCGATTGTTGGGTTCATCCTCCGGGGGCCTTGTGTCAGTTGCTGCGTTGCAGGCTGCTTCTTCGTGGTTCTCGGGGTTCGGTGCCTTGACACCATCCCGAGCTTTCGCCTGATGTGTTCACGGACATGTCGTCTTTCGGCTGGGGCTTTGTGACCAGTGTTCACCAGGCCAGCCAGGGACGGTGGGGTCTGCCCTTCCGTCGGGCTCACAGCACAGTTCGAGAGTTCGTGGCTGTCTGGTTTGCGCTTCGGAGGGTTCTGATCACTCGGTGTTCAACCATTCAGCTCCATTCGGACTGTTCTCTGGCGGCTCTTTGCCTGAACCACAGGGTTTCTCTTAGGTGTTTGCCTTTGGGGTTGGTCCCTTCGAGTGGCTTGTTTGCTGGATTCTTGGGGTTTGGCTAACCATGAGGTTCATGTCCGGGGTGTATCCTAAGTCCTGGCAAACAGCCTGTCTCTGTTCATTCTTGTGTTAGTGGATTGGCCAGTCATCGCCAACTTGTTTCGTTGGCTCTGAAGGACATATGGACTCCTGGCCATGGACGTCTTCGAGTCGGCGTGGTCTAGGTGTCGCCCATTGTATGTGGCGCCCTTATCCGCCTGCGAGGCGTTTGCGGTTGGTGCCCCGACCCCGAAACCCGCAAATGGTTCGGAGCCGGGAACAGGGAGGGAAAGGGGCGAACAATACCTAACCAAAACGGGGCGGCCCCGGAGCATCTGAGTGGGAAACCAACCTAGCGTGTTGCAGCAACCTAACCTAGCTTGCAACACGGATGCCGCCTATTTTCTGAACAGTAATAACATCAGGAGAGTACTTGAGAACAAGCCGAGAACATCTCTCGCAAGACTCTGGGTCAAGATGTCAGTGACCCACCAGGCAGCATGACAGAGGTAAAAGTGGTGACTGTCACCTGGAGACAAGGGCACAGCAACCAACGATCCCGTACAAGTCGGGTTGGAACCCGGAAGGCACATTCAATGGTCCACCGAACCCCGAAAGGGGTTTCCAGGGCTGTAGGGGTAACAACTACAGGAAGCCCGTGCAAGGTGTTGCTAACCGGTTAAGAAACCCAAAAATAACAAGGGGTTAGAGGACAACACTGAAAACCCCTGCGACGTGTACAATCACGGGGGGCCTAGCAGAGGGCCGCCAAACACTACCAGTGGAACTATAGCCACACTGGGCAGACCCCTACCAGGCAAATGAAAATAAAAACAAAAGAAAAACCCAGCAAAAAGTACACGGTCTCCAGAGGCAACAGGAACCAGTCGCCGCTTAGGTGGCAGGTCGCGCAACACCTTGATGCCCTAACCAGCACAATACCAGTCCCTACCCAGGGCCAAACAAGGGCCCCAAGAACCAGCTGGCCCCAAGGGTAAGGCAAGTGCCGAGCAGCAAGAACCTCTATGGGAATGGTTCCTGAACGCCCCAGGGAAGATAACCCTATCACGCAGGGGCAGTACTCACAGGGTGCTTAGGAAGGAAGCCCCTAAGTGCATGCAGACCTGATGCTGATAAGGAACACCTGGCCACCGCACAACACAACACACGGCAGTGAACGTCACACAAGGCAAACACCTCCTAGGAAACTGAGGCCAGAGAAGCATCTATCCCAGTTGACATTAGCTTACGAACTGATGCTAGGCAGCCAGCGCGGTGAGGTCCGGGGCGGGGAGGGCTGCTGCGGACAATTGGCACGGCAGTAAAGTGTGATGTTTGCTTGTTTCCTTGAGATTGTAGGGAGTTTCTACCTCTATGTTTGGTTTTTTGTTTTAGTTTTTTTACCATGTGGGGTTTGTTTTGTTATGCCTACCTTTCTGGGTGCCTAACCCTGGTCGATTACAGATAAAGAAAACTCAAACCACAAAGGGGTTTTCCAGGGCCATTGCTCCCTGAAACCTCTCTGAAGGGGCCAGGTTCTGGTGCTGGTCCCTGGTAGGTCTGAACTCCTTAGCTAATATCCCGGTCTAATATAACATACATTAGCCCGATAAACTCCAGGGAGCCGTAGGGGCTCCCCACAAAAAACGGATTGTGTTGCACACCTTCGATGAAACAACCCTAGTTGTGATACGCAGTTGAAAGGTTAACCCATAGGCTGTGGTCTTCGTCAATTGGTGATTCACAGGGTAATGCAGTTATCATCCCTTACCTTGACCTTGAGGTTACCTTGAGGTGTTTTCGGGGCTTAGCGTCCCCGCAGTCTGGTCCTCGACCAGGCCTCCTTATTGCTGGACTGGTCAACCGAGCTGTTGGATGTGACTCGTACGTCAGGCTGCTCACAGCCTGACGTACGAGTCACAGTCTGGTTCCTCAGGTCAACCAGGTCAATCATCATATAAAGATTTAAACAATTATTGTCTGGGTTTTCCATGTATGATGCAAATATGGATGTAATAGGTCTATGTGAATGTAATGGAGTTTACCTTAACCCATGAGAAAAATCCTGTTTCCATTTCATGGTAGGAATGGGATTATTGTCGTGAATGTTACTAGGGGAATGTGGTTATTGGCATATGACGATTTAAACAATTATTTTCTGGGATTTACCTGTATGATGCATATATAGATATATTAGCTCTCGGGATGTAAATAAAGAAAAACAAGTAGTAAAACAATCGGTGGAACACCGAGGGATAAAACAGGAAGTGTCAGTGAAGTCGAGCACCAGGTATTGACAAGTGCCAGATGCAGCCTTGCAGAACACCCTCACCCGGTGAAATGATAAATATTCACTTATTTCTGGGGGGAGCCCCGTCGGCTCCCCGGAGCTATCCCAGGCTGATATGCTAATGTCAGACTTTGGCATCAGTCATGTGTATGGAGTTCTTAGGCCTACCGGGGACCACGGCCAGAACCGGGCCCCCTCAGAGAGGCAAGGGGAGCAATGGCCTATAGAAGCCCCTGTGTAGTTGGAAGCATTCTATGTCTGCCATCGACCGGAACAGGCACCCAGAAAGGTAAGCGCCCCAAAACAAACCCCTATTCTGGTTAAAATTGCTACCTAATACCGAACTAGTGGATAGAACTCCCCAACCGAAAACAAGCAAATTAGTGTGACGTCACACACTGCCGCGCCGCTGTCTGCGCAGCTCCCCCCTCCCCGGGAGGGGGAAGGGGGAGCCCCAGACCCCCCGCGCCGGCTACCCACACCTCAGTTCTTAAGGCTGATGCTATAGGCGATGGTCGTGTGCTCTGGCTCCGGTGTCGTTACTGCACTGTGCTTTGAGTGTGGTGTTAGTTTTGTGGGTGCGAGAGCCAGGAGTTATCTTCAGTACTCGGGCTGCATGCGCCTAGGGCTGCCTTCCCTAGGTGCCCTGTAAGTACTGCCCTTGGGGCTTGGGGCCACCTTCCACAGGCTCCTCGGGGTCTGCCTCTGCTGGTCCGTTTTACCTTTCGGTTTTTCGGCCGCCTGTTGGGCTCTTGGGTGTTCTGTTCTCCCTTGTTACCGGCGGGTAAGAGGCAGTTTGCACTGGTAGGGGCGCAGGGTGCTGCTCAGCTTGTAATTCCCGACATCGCGGCCGGCTCTGTTCCTTGGGGTTCGCTGTCCTCTTGCGGGGTTTTGTTTTTCTTTTTGTTTTTGCCTGGTGGGGGGTTCTGTCATTTTATTCAGTTTGTTTTTGCCCTTCCACTGTTCTCCTCGGTGGCGCCCCCTGCTAGGTCCCCGTGAGTGTACACGTCCCTGGGGTTCAGCTTTAGAAGTTTGCTTGGTAGTTTTGGGCGCCGGTTTGCAGCACCCTGCCTGGGACTACCTGAGCGCGAGTCCTCTTAAAGTAAACGCTCAGGACCCTGGGAATCCCCTAGGGGGCGCGTGGGTCCGATGGATGTGACCCCGGGGTCCCCACTCGCTGTGTGCGAGTTTGAGGGTTGCTCGGTCCCCTTGTCTCAGGGTGACCCTCATTGTTTTTGCCTCTGCCACGCTGCCTGTTGGGTCGGTGATACTTTCGACCCTGAGTCCTGTGAGTGTTGCTGCTTGCTTGTGACTCAATTTACCCAATCCTCTGATGATTCTATTCGGGTACAGGCGGCACGTGCGTTGCAGTCTAGGTTTCGTCTGTTGCAACGCGCTCGGTTGGTTGCTTCCCCGGATGCCCCGGGGCTGCCCCGCTTTGCTTTTCGAGACCCGGACTTGGGGGTGGGGGTCGCTTCGATCCTGGTTCAGTCCGCACCTCCTCGTCCTTCCCCTTCTGTTCGTTCTGGTCCCCCGCCCCTGCTTCCGGCCCCGAAGCGTCTGAGGGTTTCGGGGTCGGAGCAGGGGTTACTTGATCTCGAGACTCGGGCAGCTTCGGGGGTTGCCCCTTCCGGGGGGGCGGCAGAGGCATTCGAGTCTTGTCTCCCGGCCGAAGCTTCAGGGTCTGACCAGTGGGCCCCCCTTCCTCCAGCTTTTCCGGCTGCTCCGTCCTTGTCTTGTGGGGTCGGGGCTTGGGGAGAGGACTCGGCCTCGGGTCCTGTGGTGACGGACCTCGAGGCTGGGGAGGGGCTGACTTGGGGGCCTTGGGCCCCGCTGGACCCCGCCTGGGTTTTTCTTCCCACTGAGCGGGGCTTATTGTTACAAGGAGTGGGGTTTTCTTTCCCCCCCTCTGCGTACGAGTTGGATTTGGTGTCGGCCCCTCCCCGGGTACGGTTCCGTGTTCCCCCGGGTACGTCGGTTCCGTCCTTCCGGAGGTTTTCGGCTTATCGCATCCAACCTGGTGTGGTGCGAGCGGCCTTTGCAGCTTACCTCCTGCGTGACCCGGATTATGCCTCGGAAATGGATCCGTCCACGTTCAGGTTTGGGACTTCGTTCCCTTTCTGGCTCCGTTACGAGGTTCCGGAGTCATCCTGGCTAGCAGACTGCCCCTTGTTTGGTCTGGATTCCTGGCATTCCTTCTGTCGTTCCCGCACGCTGGAGTGGCGGGAAGCTTCCACGGTGCTTCAGGTTTTCCTGGGGGGTGACCTTGAGTACCTGAATGAGTGCTTGTTTGCCCCTGCCCTTCCCCGCGATGTGGGCGTTATTCAGCTCCATGTGCAGGTTCCCTCCCTTTCGGCGGCGCTCGTGGCGGAGGACTTGCGCGCTCGGGGCCTTTTGTGTTCGGCCTTGCGGTTCTTTTCCCTCCTGGAGCTGTCTTCGGATTGGCTCGTGGAGGATGTGGGGACGCTTGGGTCCGTCCCGGGGTCCGGCACCTTGTCCTCGGCTGCGCGTTCGTCGGCTGCCTTGTTGAAGCTGTTCACGCCGATTTTGCGGGATGCGGTTTCCCTGTTCTATGCTTCCCGTCTCGCGTGTCGGCAGGCGGTGCTGGGTTCCTCCGTGGAATCTGCTTGGGCTCTGGCTCTTAGGCGTTCTTCACCTTTTTGTCCTCTCCTGTTTGGGGAGTCGGCCGTGGCGCAGTTTATTCAGGCTGCGTCGGCGGCTTGTCGTCCGATGTCGGACTTGTTGGTTTTCCGGGGGTCCCGGGGTGGGTCTTCCCGGAAAGGTCGTGCCAGGGCTCGGGGTTCCTCTCGTCGTGGTAGGCCTCTGGTGTCAGGTTTGGGGTTGGCTCCTCCTGCGGACCCTCCCTCGTCTGGTCGGCGCGGTGTTCGCGCTGTGCGGGGTTCTGGGTCTCGTAAGGGTCGCCGGCCCTTTCGCGGTTTGCCCCTTTGACGGGGCGATGGGGGGGCGGCTTGCGCTGTTCGCCCGCGCCTGGTCCCACGATTCGTGGGCCTTTCGGGTCGTGTCTCGCGGCCTGCGGTGGCGTTGGGTGGCCCCTCCCCCCTTTGGGGGGTCGGGGCTGGCGGGGCAGGCTTCTTCCCCTGCGCTCTGTCGAGTCGTCTTGGAGTGGGTACGCTTGGGCGTCGTCGAAACGACGTCGTCCCTCAGATGGGTTTCCCGTCTGTTTCCGGTTCCGAAACGGGACTGCGCGGACCTGCGGTTCATTCTGGACTTGTCCCGTCTGAACCCCTGGGTTCATTGCCCCTCCTTTCGGATGCCTACGCTGTCTCAGGTTCGGCTCCTCTTGGAGCCGGGTGCTTGGATGGTGTCCCTGGACCTCCGGGACGCTTATTGGCATGTCCCGATTCATCCGCGGTTCAGGGACTGGCTCGGTTTTGTAGTGGGGCGTCTGAGTTACCGCTTTCGTTGTCTCCCGTTCGGGTTGAACCTGGCACCTCGCGTGTTCACACGCCTTACACGGGTTGTGGTGGCTCGTTTGCGTCTCCTAGGTGTTCGGGTGTTGGCCTACCTCGACGACTGGCTGGTTTGGGCTCCCAGCCAGTCCGCTTGCTTGCTAGCCAGGGATTTGGTTCTTTCCCAGCTCGCCGGGTTCGGGTTCTTGGTGAACTGGAGGAAGTCCCATCTGGTTCCCTCTCAGGTTCGGACTTGGCTGGGTCTCGTGTGGGACTCTCGGACCGCCTCCTGGTCTCTCCCTCCGGAGTCTCTCCTGCGGCTGCGGTCCCGCCTTCGTCTGTTTCTGGAGGGCCCTCGGGTCACCCGGCGGTTGCTCGAGGGGCTGTGCGGGAGCCTGAACTTCGCGATGGTGGTCTACCCGCCGGGTCGGGTTTGGCTTCGACGGCTGTTCTGGTTCCTTCGGGGTTCTCCCTTCCGCCTCTCTCGCGATCGCAGAGTTCGACCCCCGGGGGACTTGCGTCGGTTGCTGCGTCACCGGCTTCCTCTTCGGGTTTTTCGGGGTTCAGTGCCTTGGCGCCTACCCGAGCCCTCGCTCGATGTGTACGCGGATGCGTCGTCTCTCGGCTGGGGTTTTGTGACCAGTGCTCACCAGGCCGGCCAGGGGCGTTGGGATCCGTCCTTCCGTCGAGCTCACAGTACGGTGCGGGAGTTCGCGGCAGTGTGGTTTGCTCTGGGGAGGATTCGGGTGGCCCGCGGATCGACGATTCGGCTCCATTCGGACTGCTCTCCGGTGGTTCATTGCCTGAACCGCGGGGGTTCGATGCGGTCCTTGTCTCTTTGGGGTTGGTCGCTTCGGGTGACTCGTCTGCTGAGTTCTCGGGGTTTGGCTCTCCTGGCGGTTCACGTACGGGGCGTGTCCAACGTCTTGGCCGACGCCCTGTCTCGCTTCGTTCCCCTCTCCACGGAGTGGACGGTCGACGACGAGTCCTTCCGTTGGCTTTGCCAGACGTTCGGGCGCCCCGAGGTGGACCTCTTCGCGTCGGCGTGGTCGCGGCGTCTTCCCGTTTATGCGGCGCCCTTCCCCGATTGCGAGGCCGTCGGGGTCGATGCCTTTCGGCTCGACTGGTCGAGGTGGGGGTTCCTGTACCTCTTTCCCCCAGTTCGGCTGTTGCTCCAGGTCCTGACTCGCTTAGAGACTTACCGGGGGAGGGTTGTCCTTCTGGCCCCTTGGTGGCCGGCCCAGCCTTGGTTTCAGGCGCTGGTTGCTCGGTGTCCGAACCCGAGGGTTTTCCCGCGGCTCCGCCTCTTTCAGCAGATCGGGCCGGTACGTCACGTAGCTGGTTCGATCTTCTCCTCGAGTCTTCGCGTATGGTTTTTTTGACTCGAGTCTATCATCAGCTCTATGGTGATCAGGTGGCCTCCTTGTTGGTGTCCCACCTGAGGGCTTCTTCTCGGCGGCAGTATGAAGTTTCCTGGCGGTCCTTCCGTTTCTTTTTGCGTCTTCGTCGTGTTAGCTCCTTGTCTGTTCGGGTGGTCTTGTCCTTCCTCTCGTGGTTGTTTCAGGACCGTCATCTTATGCCTAACACTGTCGCTTCGTATCGTGCGGCGCTGGCGGAGCCGCTTCAGCTTGCTTTCGGTATCGATGTTACGTCTGCGCCGTTTCGCAAGCTGTCTCGTGCATTGTTTCACCTCCGGCCTGCTCATGCGTCGCCTGAGCCGTCCTGGTCTTTGGACAGAGTGCTCGCTTTCCTTTCATCTCCTCGTTTCGTTGTGGCCCCTTCGGTCCAGGATTGTTTTTCCAAGGCACTTTTCTTGTTGGCTTTGGCCTCTGGGGGTCGGGTAGGGGAGCTTCATGCTCTCCTCCGGCGCAGGGGTTTCTGCTCTTTTGGTCGTGGTGATAGTTTTGTTCGTTTGCAGCCGTCTCCTTCTTTTCTGGCGAAGAATGAGACTGCTGCGTTCCGGAGGGGTCCATGGGTGGTTGATGCTTGGTTGGTCAGGCCGGGGGTGCATCATGTTTTGTGTCCGGTTGCGGCGCTTCGCCGTTATTTGCGCGCCACAGCTTCTGTGTCCGGGGACGCGCTGTGGGTTGATCCGGTTTCCCTTCTTCCCTGTTCGCGGGTTCGGGTCTCTCAGGTCGTCCGCAGGGTTATTAGGTCTAGCCAGCCTGCGGTCTATCCCCGTGCCCATGACGTTCGTAAGTTCGCGGCTCTTGCTGCCGTCTTTGGGAATATGTCTTGGTCTGATATTCGGGCGCGGGGATTTTGGCGGTCGAACAGGGTCCTGGCTGCTCGTTACCTTGTGAATGTCCCTGGCCCTCGTCGGGCCTGTGTTGCTTTGGGTCGGCGGTTGCAGCCAGTTGTCTCGGCTTCGAGTTGAGGGGTGAGCGACGACCGCCTCCCGGGTAAGTCCCTCTTTTTCTGTCTGTGGGTAGTTAGCTCCGGGGAGCCGACGGGGCTCCCCCCAGAAAACCAGCGTTGAATGTAATGAAACGCCATTTTCTGGGTGAGTCCCGGAGGCTCCCCGGCATCCCTCCCTCCCTCCGGTCGGCGGTTTTTCGCGTTTTTGACATCCAGCCTCAAGAACTGAGGTGTGGGTAGCCGGCGCGGGGGGTCTGGGGCTCCCCCTTCCCCCTCCCGGGGAGGGGGGAGCTGCGCAGACAGCGGCGCGGCAGTGTGTGACGTCACACTAATTTGCTTGTTTTCGGTTGGGGAGTTCTATCCACTAGTTCGGTATTAGGTAGCAATTTTAACCAGAATAGGGGTTTGTTTTGGGGCGCTTACCTTTCTGGGTGCCTGTTCCGGTCGATGGCAGACATAGAATGCTTCCAACTACACAGGGGCTTCTATAGGCCATTGCTCCCCTTGCCTCTCTGAGGGGGCCCGGTTCTGGCCGTGGTCCCCGGTAGGCCTAAGAACTCCATACACATGACTGATGCCAAAGTCTGACATTAGCATATCAGCCTGGGATAGCTCCGGGGAGCCTCCGGGACTCACCCAGAAAATGGCGTTTCATTACATTCAACGCTGGTTTTTTGTTTTTTCTTACATTTTACATTCAAATTAATAATTCTATTGTGAAAAATTATTTTTTATTTTTTGTGTATAGGCGGGTGTGACAGCTCTGTAGCAGCTGTCTAAGGGTTAAGGAACAGCCAAATGTTCATTAAAGTTCTTTTCATATCTGCTAAAAGCTTTATTTCCTGTGAGAGAACCTCAACTGCATGTTTTTTGTTAAACATTTTTCCATTGCTGATTAATTCTTGTAAAGTGCAGCAAAATCTATATACAGGAATATTTGCTGTCAAACACCTGCAATAAGATACTCTATCTACCTCTCTGACATTACTTTTTTCATATCATTAGGACCCATTGGAAGTCCAGAACCAACTCCAGGCCTGCCAAAAGTTATCAGTCCAGAATGTAACATGGAAGGGCGCACCTTCAATTCCTTTGACGGTTCAGATTATGAACTAGAACCATGTAATCACATCCTGGCTGAGGATAAGATCAACAAAGATTGGATTGTATCTGGTAAGAATATATTTTACAGTTTGTTTTTGGTTTGGTTTTCTATTGTTGGGACAGAAAGCCTCTTGGACTTATCACAGGGGTTAAGAAAGTGTAGCTTTCACCTTCTGAAGGATACATTCTACAACAGTAGCTTAACTACTTGGTATATATTTATTATTGTCCTGCTGCAGGAATTGAACCTAGGATCTTTTGACAATGAACCGACTGTGCTGACCACTATATTACTGTAAGCATAGGGAGGCGATTTCTTGCCTGGTTTTGCTAAGTACAAATATATGAGACAGTTGACATGATATATTGATAACACATACCTTGGTGTCAGAAACCCATTCTTCTCAATATAATCACAAAGGATTTACAGCATGTAGAGCAACACTCAGCATGTCAAAATTAATGCTTCAATCTCTCTTCTTGAAGAGAAGTTATGTTAATTATATTATCTTTTATAAATTAAAGTAACACTTTCGCCTCCGCGACGGGCGCGCCCCAGCCCCGGGGTGGGTCTGGTGTTTCCTGGGAGCATGCACCCACACTAAAATATGTATACTCTTTAAATGAACAAATCCACAAGGGCTGCGATGAGGGTTCAAACCTACGTCCGAGAGGATCCCAGACGCGCCTTAATCAACTGTGCCACGACATGAAAAAGAATTGCAACCAGTTTAAAGAATTGATTAAGGCGCGTCTGGGATCCTCTCGGATGTAGGTTCGAACCCTCATCACGGCCCTTGTGGATTTGTTCATATGATGCATCACATTATTCTGATTTCTGTGTTTAATGTATACTCTTTCCAATGTTCTGACCTCAATTTCTGTGCTACGTCGTTAATTTTAGAATCAAATTTTTTGCAATCTAAAGGCGCGGATTTCAAAACTAGTCCCATAATAATCGAACAATAAATGAAATTTTAACAAATATTTTAATTTTGGACGCTCATCACCCACAAGTATTTAGAATCGTTCCAGTGTTCTGACCTCAATTGTCATGTTATGTCGTTCATTATGGTATCAAATTGTTTGCAACTTAAAGGTGCACATTTTAAAATTAGTCCCATAATAATCGAACCATAAATGGAATTTTAAGAGATATTATAATTTTAGACGCAACATGCGTCACCGCCGGACATCCTTAAAGTTATTAATGGCTGCAATTTCCATCTTCGCCAGATGAAAGTGTTAAGACCTAAATATTATTACTTCTATTTTTATTTATAGCTTATAATATCTACCTTGTACATATGGATTTTATAAATGTTAATTTCTTTAAATGCAAAAAGTAGAATGAATTCCAACTATGAACTATAATTCATCTTTTGATTTTGACCACAGCAAAACACATGAAAATAATCAAATTAACTTAAATTTTCCTCTAGGGATTACTTCACACAGAACAAGATAACTGGACTTTCCAGTCAATAAGAAAAATGCAAAATACTGAATATTTTCAAACAATGAAAAGGCACATGATGAAATTTGAATTCCAACAATTATAATGGTACACAATCAAAAATATTACCAGTTACCGCACAGTGAATCCTCCACTTTTGGACTTGTACACACACACACACACACACACACAGACTGAGATACAATATTAACACTATCGTGCGTTGTGCGGACACTCCGCAGACTTTGACGTCTGCTCCTGACGGTGTGGGCAAGCGTGCGGCGACACCAAAATATGTATACTCGTTTCAGTTTTCCCACCTTAATTCTCGTGCTACGTCATTCGTTTTGGTATCATTGTGTTTGCAATAGAATTCCCTATAGGGGTATATGCATACAAGGTCAAAAAGTCCGGCGTGACTCCCCCATAGCAAAGCCTAAAGTCGGCCAAGTTACCCGTGAACGAGCACCAATTGACACACCTGCAGACTAATATATATACTTGTTCATTTGATAACATCAATTTTTGTGTTATGTGTTTCATTTTGGTATAAAATTGTTAGGCAAAATAAAGGCGCGTATTTTAAAACTAGTCCCATAATAATAGAAAAATAAATGGAATTTTAACATATTTTAACTTTTGGATGCTCAACACCACAAAATTATTGATATATTTTCAGTGTTCTGACACCAATTTTTGCGTTACGTCTTTCATTTTGGTATCAAATTGTTCGCAATCTAAAGGCACTCATTTTGAAATCACTCCCAGATTGATTGGATTAAATTTAAATTTTTAACAAATATTTTAATGAGTGACTCCAGACCTAGTCACCCGAGAGGACTCAGAAGAAAAATGAGTGACTACAAGGGGGAGACAACGGAGTGCGATAGTGTTAACACTTTCGTGTTCCTTGGCGTGCGTGCCCCTGCCTATCCCAAGGTGGGCCAAGCGTTTTGCACGAGCGGGCAGCCACACTAAAATGTGTATACTCTTTTCAGTTTTCTCTCCTGCAATTCTCATGCTATGTTATTCATTTTGATATCAAATTGTTCACAATAGAATTCCCTATAGGGGGGTATATGGATATCAGCTCAAAAAGCCTGAGTGCCTCCCACAGCACACAGTTGCACACAGCCCACTTTGTACTTGCTATATCATAAACAAAATTTATGTTGGTACCATTATCCTGCCATTAGAGTTCTTGTTTCCTTTTGTATCCCATATACCATTTATTTTGGAAAAAACAAAGTCATAATTCGTGCAATAAAAAGTTTATGGCAATAGTACAGTATAAGTATTAATTAACCATGTGGCTTTCTTATGCACACAGGGGTTTGGGGAAAAAGGAATGCTACAGAATAATAATAAAAGGAATGTTAAATTGCATTAATGGAAATATAATGGATAATTGAGTTTACTCATTATACAAATTCAAGAAAATATAATAAAGTAGATAAGTACCCAATATTATATAAATTTAATTTTATTGGCATATTTATAAATTACTATTAAAATGAGTGCATTGTAAAGAATATTGTATACATAAAATATCTACAGTAGCTACAATACACCTCTGGTTATATTTTACTGAAATGTAATTAAAGCATATTCTTCAAAATTTTAAATCTGCATAGTCACAAAATAATTTTGATTCTACATATTTTGTTTTTGGCAGTACACAAGAACTGTTCTGAGAGCGAAAAATGTGACCGTTACTTAAACATTACGCAAGAAGATAAGCAGCTGATTCTTCGGCCAGACCTACTCATCATTTGGGATGAAAACACCTATACTGTCACTCAGGTAAGATACTACTGTATGTAAGTTGTATTTTTATCTAATATCTAACTGAAAGACTTGATTATGTTCACTATGTTCAGGAAAACATAAATCGTTATAGTAAGGTTAAAAGATGGACTGAAGAGAATCATGTGCTTTAGGAATCATAAAACCAGCGTTGAATATAATGAAATGCCATTTTCTGGGTGAGCCCCGGACGCTCCCTGGAGCTTATTGGGCTAATGTATGTTATATTTGACCAAGACATTAGCTAAGGAGTTCAGACCTACCAGGGACCAGCACCAGAACCTGGTCCCTTCAGAGAGGTTTCAGGAAGCAGTGGCCCTGAAAACCCCCCTATAGTTGGGGGTTTTCCTTATCTGCCATCGACCGGGGTTAGACACCCAGAAAGGTAGGCATAACAAATCAAACCCCACATGGTAAGAAACTAACAACAAAAACCGAACAGAGAGGTAGAAACTCCCTACAATCCCATGGAAACAAGCAAACAAGCAAATGTAACACACTACTGCCACGCAGCTCGTCTGCACAGCCCTCCCCTACCCAAGAGGGGGAGGGGGGGCCCCGAACCTCGCCTCGCCGGCTGCATAGCACTCCAGTTCGGAAGCTAAGTGTCAAATAACACAAAAAATATGCCAACCGGTGGGAGGGAGAGTTGCCAGGGAGCCTCTGGGGCTCACCCAGAAAATGGCGTTTCATTACATTCAACGCTGGTTTTCTGAGGGGAGCCCCTACAGCTTCCTTTTGCTTCATACCCAAAGAGAAGGAAAAGAAATGGTTGACCCGGGAGGTGGCGGCCACAAAAATCCACAACGCGAAGTTGAGACTACAGGATGCAACCTGCGACCCAAAGCAACACAAGAATGCCCAGGAGCAGACACGCTCATAAAATAACGGGCGGCCAGGAACCTGTGCGACCTCCAGATCCCCGCACCCAAAAAAAAGAGCCCAAGACATGTTACCAAACACGGTAGCGAAAGCTGCAAACATCCGAACGGCACGGGCGCAAGGATAGACCACAGGCTGGCTAGACTTAATAACCCTGTGGTCGACCTGGGAGACCCAAGCCCTGGAACAAGGAACGAGGGATACCCGATCAACCCAAAGTACATCCCCAGCCACGGCACGCAGGTAACGGTGAAGAGCTGCAACCGGACAACACATGACGCACCTCATGTCCAAACCAACCAAGCATCAATAACCCAAGGACTCCTCCAGAAAGCAACCGCCTCGGCCTTCGCTAGAAAGATGGAGAAGGCTGCAAATGTACAAACCTACCGCCAGTACCAAAAGAGCAGAAACCCCTGCATCGGAGGAGAGCCTGAAGCTGCCCGACCTGACACCCAGAGGCCAATGCCAACAAAAGATGGCCTTTGAAAAACAATCTTGAACCGAAGGGGCTACCACAAACCGAGGAGAGGAAAGATAAAAGAGCACCCTGGTCAAGGACCAGGACAGCTCAGGCGGCGCATGAGCAGGCTGAAGGTGAAACAAAGCACGAGAAAGCGTATGGAACAGGGCGGATGTGGCGTCCACCCCGAACGCAAACTGGAGCGGCTCCTCCTGCGCCACTCAAAACAAGGTGACAATAAGAAGCATCAAATAATGATCCTGAAAAAACAAGAAAGGACTAGACAACCCAATGCGAAAGAGAAGACAATCTACAAAGAGCAAGAAATGGCAAAAAGAAACGCCAGGAAACTTCATACTGTTGCTGAGATAAAACTCACACATGGGAAACCATCAACGTAGCCACCTGATGACCATAGAGGTAGTGATACACCCGCTTCAAACAGACCAGACGCAAAGAGCAGAGGAGAAGGACGAACCAGCCACGTACTGGATCAGTCCGACTTGCCGAAAGAGGAGAAGCTGCGGGAAAACGCCCCGGGTTCGGACACCGATCAAGCAGCGTCTGAAAACAAAGCTGGGCCGGCCACCAAGTGGCCATGAGGATTACTCTCCTTGGGATGGACTCCAACCAAGCCAGAGCCCGAAGCAACAGCCGGACCGTGGGAAGAGGTACAGGTAGCTCCACCTCGACCAGTCCTGCCGAAAGGCATCCACTGTGAACGCCTCCCAAGCGGGGAAGGGCGCCACATAGAATGGGAGACACCGAGACCACGCTGACACAAAGATGTCCATGTCCGGGAGTCCGTATGTCTGGCAGAGCCAACGAAATGAGTCGGCGACGACCAGCCAATCTGTGAACAAAGCAATGAACAGAGACTGGTCGTCCGCGAGGATGACCTGTCTCTGTTCATTCCTCGAAGGAGTTCGAAGGAATGAAGGAAGGACCAACTCCAAATCCCTTTGGAGTTGGTCCTCGAAGGGACCAACTCCAAGGGGGCAAGGATCGAAGAGAACCCCCATGGTTCCGGCAATGAACCACCAGTGAACAGTTCGAATGGAGCCGGATGGTAGAGCCGCACGTGACCCGAACTCTCTGAAGCGCAAACCAGACAGCCACGAACTCCACGAACGAACAGATAATTATTAGATAATTCACAGTTAAATTGACAAAAAATGTTTACAGGTATTTTACAGCTTTAGTTTACAGATACAGATAAATTTAAGTAGAATAATTAAAGTAAAATTAAAAAAAAATGTTTACAGGTACATTGCAGATAAAGCACTAGGTAGAAAACTATGAAGATGAAATTAGGTACTTTTTTTTTTTTTTGAATAAGGCAAAAGTTGGACAGCTTTTCAGTTCATTAGGGAGTGAGTTCCATAGACTGGGTCCCTTTATTTGCATAGAGTGTTTACACAGATTAAGTTTGACTCTGGGGATATCAAAGAGATATTTATGTCTGGTGTGGTGACTATGTGTTCTATTACATCTGTCCAGGAAGAGTTTCAGAACAGGGTTTGCACTTAAGAAAAGGGTTTTATAAATGTAAATGAGTTTTCCTTGTAAACTTCAAGGAAAAGAAAGTAGTTGTTGAATTGTATAAGTCTTTGGTGCGCCCCCACCAGGATTATTGTATTCGAGCATGGAGACCTCATCTTCAGAAGGACATAGCTGCTCTGGTGAAAGTGCAATACTGGACAAGAAAACTCATATCAGAGCTTAGTCATCTCACGTATCTGGAACAGTTGAGGGCCACTGGACTAACTACATTGCAAACCAGGCATGAGAGGGTGGATCTCATTAAAACTTTTAAAATACTGAACAATTTGGAGGATGTCGATCCAATCATTTCTTCAAAATGTCAGATGTAACACGAACGAGGAGCAACGGGTTCAAGCTCAACAAACCACAATGTAGGACAGAAAGCAGGAGATGCTTTTTCACCCATAGAGTTGTAAACCCGTGGAACCCGCTATCCACCGAAGCTGTAAATGCCAAAATTCTGCTGGGGTTTAAAATACAGCTGGAAAAGATCAGGGCAAATTGGGGGAACCTTTGACAAGCTGCTAGCTTCCTGTCCTCATTGAGGCCACTAGTATTATTGGCCTAGGTAAATTCAGGTAAAGAAGTCATAATTGCTCTTTTTAGTTTTATACAACTATTGTTAATATTATTATGAATATGTAGCAATATTATTATTTTATATATAAATATTTGTGCTAACCTTTGTATATCTTCTGCAGGCTCAGCGCATTGGCACATCTACAAATACCTTCAGTATCTCTCGAGTAGGCGACTCCATCTACTTCCAGTCTAAAACACACAGCTTCAGTGTTGAATGGAATGTTGAGATGAATGTCAATATCATTGTAAGTGAAATACTGTACTGTGTACAATTAAAAGAAAATTTTGTTTATATATATAGAGTATATGCAGAATAACCACATGTGAACTAGAGAATGCTCTAAATCTCATTATTCCGCCTACTTGGATCAGTGTTTTGTGATCCAACTTCAAAGTTGGTCACAACTGACATACGATCATGTTCACTCTAGCATGGGAGAGATCAAGGAGGGTTGGTTATGGGTAGGAGGCTAAATATCATGACCCACCAGGATTTGAATCTGTGCTACCAGGGCTCACCTCACTGGCTTACATAGTACTAATACCACCTTGAGGTTACCTTGAGATGATTTCGGGTCTTAGCGTCCCCCTTGGCCTGGTCCTCGACCAGGCCTCCTCGTTGCTGGACTGGTCAGCCAGGCTGTTGAACACAGCTGCTCGCAGCCTGACATATGAATGGTCAGGCCTGGTTGATCAGGTATTCTTTGGAGGTGCTTATCAAGTTCTCTCTTGAACACTGTGAGGGATCGGCCAGTTATGCCCCTTATGTTTAGTGGAAGCGTGTTGAACAGTCTCGGGCCTCTGATGTTGATAGAGTTTTCTCTCAGAGTACCTATTGCACCTCTGCTTTTCAATCGGGGTATTCTGCACATCCTGTCATGCCTTCTGGTCTCATGTGGTGTTATTTCTGTGTGCAGGTTTGGGATCAGCCCCTCTGTTATTTTCCATATGTAAATTATTATGTATCTCTCCTGCCTGCGCTCAAGAGAATACAGATTTAGGCATTTTAGAGGGTCCCAATAGTTAAGATGTTTTACTGAGTGGATTCTAGCAGTGAAGGACCTCTGCACACTCTCCAGATCAGCAATTTCTCCAGCTTTGAAAGGGGCTGTCATTGTGCAAAAGTATTCTGCTCTATTCAACCCCTACACCAGTGATTGCCTAAAATTGTTGGTTGGTCCTGGAGCTCATGTACTTTTTGTTTTACAAGTTCCATGACCATCCAACACCTGGCAACCCTCATGATACATCATGGTCATAGTTTTTTCATAAAATCCTAGTGCAAAGCTGTACCTAATATGCATCACGTGAGTTGCAGGGTGTTGGTTTGTCATACAATGCATGTGGATGCATATGATTTCCTGGTCAAACCAATACTTTCAGGTTATCGCTGGTGGAGTGGTATTAGTACTGTACTGTGTAAGTCAGTGGGGTGAGCTCTGGTAACACAGGTTTGATTCCTGATGGGGTCAGAGCTCCTAGTGATTTATGGCTTGGGGACCATTCGAGCTTTCTTCTCACATTTGAAGGCTCAACACGACCTCAGCATGCACCAAGATTTGATGAAAAATTAATAATGATAATAATGAGAAAATCCATAGGAGCCATGATGAGAGTTCGAACCTATGTGGTGGGTGTTCCTACACACACACACTAGAGGACTAGACCACGACATGGTATAAGGATTGCAACCTGGAGTTTTATCGAACACATGAGTGTTTCCTGAGGCTTCTACTGAAGCCAGAACAGGATTTTCGCACAATCCGCTCATGCACTCTGGCTCTGCCATCTAGTAATATTCTACCTCTGATGCTCCTCTTTCAATACACAGAGCAATTACACTAATGTGATTGCATCAATGAAAAATCCGTAGGAACTGTGATAAGGGTTTGAATCTATGCGGTGTGTGTTCCCAGGCACACGCCCTAAACGACTAGACCACGACATGCTATAAGGATTGCAACCTGGAGTACTACTGAACACACGAGGGTTTGGGAACACCCACACATAGGTTTCCTAGAATATTTCCCTGTAGAACCCAATGTTAATGGGTAGGGTGGGGAATTAGAAGCATTCATAGAGACATACTGGAGCCTGTCACTGAGGTAAGATTGTAGGGAGTGACCATTGACTCCATAGTGTTAATTTAAGAAAAAGAAGATTGTTGTGGTTTTCGGTGTTGAAAGCCTTATGTAGGTCAGTAAATAAACCAACAGAGTATAGTACTTATTTTCATCAAGAGAGGCATGTATCAAGGTAATCACACTAATCAGTGCTTTATTGGTGCTCTTTTTGGGTTTGAAGGCATATTGGCAAGAGCTAAGTATATTGTGTTTTGCTACTTAGAAGTAAATGTAGATTAACTTTTCAAATATTTTAAACAAGATTGGTAGGATTGATATTAGTCTCAAATTGTTGACTTCAGTGAGATCACCACTTTTATTGACTGGGGTTCCTCTTCCTTTTTTTTTTTAGAATATCAGTAAAGGTTCAAGTTCAAGTTATTTGTTGTAGAGCAATGCAATTGCGGGAGGTAAAAATCTAGAGGTTTTCTGAGGTGGAGCCCCTTCTGCTCCTCTGAGCTAACCAGGCTGATATGAATGTATTAGACCCTGGCATCAGTCAAGCGAATGGAGTTCTAGGTCTACTGGGGACCACGAGCCAGAACCTGACTCCCTCAGAGAGGTACGAGGAGCAATGGCCTATAGAACCCCCCCCCCCCTTGTGGTTAGAAGCATTCTATGTCTGACATCGACTGGGTCAGGCACCCAGAAAGGTAAGCGCCCCAAAACAAACCCCTATTCTGGTTAAGAAATTGCTACTGAAAGCTGAACTAGAGGATAGAACTCACCAAATGAAAATGTCCTCCCCGGGAAGGGGAAGGGGAAGCCCCAGACCCCCCCGCATTTGCCCATGTATTTCTCCATCTTTACCGGATCTTGGTGCCCTGTCTGAGTCTGCTTGGGATTTGGTGTCTGGCCTACCTCGACGACTGGCTGGTGTGGGTTCCCAGTCGGTCCGCTTGTCTGCTCGCCTGGGGTGTGGTTCTTTCCAGATCGCCAGGTTTGGTTTTCTGGTGATCTGGAGGCCATTCCATCTGTTTCCGTCCCGGGTTCGGGCCTGGCTGGGTCTTGTTTAGGGCTCTTGGGCCGCTCCTTGTCCTTCCCTCCAGAAGTGTTGCTGCGGCTGTGGTCCCACCTTCAGCTGTTCATGAGGGGTCCCGGGTTGCTCGGCGGTTGCTCGAGCAGTTAGGCGGGAGTCTGAACTTCAACGTGCTGGTCTGCCCGCAGGGTCGGGTTTGGCTTCGGTGTCTGTTTAGTTCCTTCAGAGACTTCTCTTCCGCCTCTCTTGCAATCGTTGTGTTCGTTCCTCCGGGGATCTTGTGTTGGTGCTGCGTCACCAGCTTCCTCTTTGGGGTTTTCGGGATTCCGTGCCTTGGCACCTCCCCGAGCCTTCGCTCGATGTGTTCACGGACGGGTCATCTCTCGGCTGGGGCTTTGTGACCAGTGCTCACCAGGTCAGCCGGTAATGGTGGGGGTCTGTCCGTCCGTCGGGCCCACAGCACGGTTTGGGAGTTCGTGGCTGTCTGGTTTGCGCTTCGGAGGGTTAGGGTCACTCGGTGCTCTAACATTCAGCTCCATTCGGACTGTTCTCTTGCGGTTCTTTGCCGGAACCACAGAGTTTCTCTTAGGTGTTTGACCTTTGGGGTTGATCCCTTAGAGTGGCTCATTTGCTGGATTCTCGGGGTTTGGCTAACCATAAGATTCATGTCTGGGGTGTGTTCTACGTCCTGGCGGTCAGCCTGTCTCGGTTCATTCCTCTGTTCGCGGATTGGCCAGTCGTTGCCGACTCATTTCATTGGCTCTGCCGGACGTATGGACTCCTGGCCATGGACGTCTTCGAGTCGGCGTGGTCTAGGCTTCGCCCATCGTATGTGGCGCCCTTATCCGCCTGCGAGGCGTTCACAGTGGATGCCTTTCGGCAGGACTGGTTGAGGTGGGGGGTACCTGTTCCTCTTCTCCTGGTTCAGCTGTTGCTTTGGGTTCTGGCTCGGTTGGAGCCCATTCCCAAGAGAGTAGTCCTCATGGTCCCTTGGTGGCCGACCCAGCGTTATTTTCGGACGCTGCTTGATAGGTGTCCGAACCCCGGGGGTTTTCCCGCGGCTCAGCCTCTTTCGGCAGGTCGGACCGGTTCTGTACGTGATTGGTTCGGCCTTCTCAGCTCTTCGTGTCTGGTATTTTGACACGGGTATCACCATCTGTGGTGATCAGGTGGTTTTGTTGATGGTGTCCCACCTGCAAGCTTCGTCTCGGCAACAGTATGATGTTCCTGGTGTTTCTATGCACCTTTTTCTTGCTCTTCGTAGGTCGTCTTCTCTTTCACATCGAGTTGTTGTGTTCTTTCTTGGTTTTTCAGGACTACAATTATTTGATGTTTCTTAGTGTCGCCTCGTTTTGTGCTGCGCTGGCAGAGTCGCTTCGGCTTGCGTTCGGGGTGGACATCACATCTGCCCCATTTTGGACGCTTTCTCGTGTTTTGTTTCACCTCCGGCCTGCTCATGCGTCGCCTGAGCTATCCTGGTCCTTGATCAGGGTGCCCTCTTATCTTCTTCTCAGTTTGTGGTAGCCCCTTCAGTTCAGGTTTCTGCTCTTTGGTACTGGTGGTAGGTTTGTACGTTTGCAGTCTTTCTCTGTCCTTCTGGCGACGGTCAAGACAGCTGCTTTCCGGAGGGGTCCTTGGGTTAGTGATGCTTGTTTGGTTCGGCCGGAGGTGCGTCCTGTGTTGCCTGGTTGAGCTTTTTTGCCATTACCTGCGTACTGTGTCTGGGGATGCGCTTTGGGTTGATCCAGTTCCCCTCATTTCCTGTTTCATCGCTCGGGTCTCCCAGGTTGTCCGCAGAGTTTTTAAGTCTTCCAGCCAGCAGTCTGTCCTTGCGCCCATGCTGCTCGGACGTTTGCAGCTTTCGCTGCTCTGTTGGTGACGTCTAGGGCTCATTTCGGGCGCAAGGATTTGAGGGTCACACAGGTTCCTGGCCGCCCGTTCCTTATGCTCGTGTCTGCTCCTGTGCGTTCTTGTTGCCTTGGGTTGCAGGTTGCAGCCTGTTGTCTCGGCTTCGCATTGCGGAGTTTGTGGTGGCGGCCTCCTGTGTCAGCCCTTTCTTTTCCTTCTCTTTGAGTATGAAGCTCCAGGGAGCCGGAGGGGCTCCCCCACAGAAAACCAGCGTTGAATGTAGTGAAACGCCATTTTCTGGGTGAGCCCTGGAGGCTCCCTGGCAACCATCCCTCCCACCTGTTTGGCGGTTTTTTCACGTTGGTTGAAGCTTAGCTTCCAAACTGATGCTAGGCAGTCGGCGTGGTGAGGTCCGAGTTTACCCCTCCTCCTCTTCGGGCGGGGAGGGCTGCACAGATGATCGGCGCGGCAGTAAAGTGTGATGTTTTGCTTGTTTCCTTTGGATTGTAGGGAGTTTCTACCTCTCTGTTCGTTTTTTGTTTTAGTTTTTTACCATGTGAGGTTTGTTTTGCGGAATTCATACAGTTGAGAAAACTAGCAACTTGAGGGTTATGAGGCCGTCAGAGGTCAATATTAAAATCACCTGAAAGTATTAGTTGGTTTTTGTTAAGTTTGTTCATTATTATTAGATTTCTAAAGTTAAGAGTTGAATTCAGCAATATCTGTGTTAGGAATTCTGTACACTGTTCCCACAATGTACAGTAACTGTACTGTACCCAAGACACATCACCAGAGTTGACAAAGCTAGAAGATAGAAGAAATGGAGGCAATATAATCACTATTTACAAAATAGTAAGAGGAATCAACAAAATTGACAAAAGGGAATTCATGAAACCTGCAACTTCAAGAACAAGAGATCATAGATTCACACTAAAGAAACTAAGGTGCCAAAATCATTAAAGAGTTATCTTTTGTAAACAGCGTGGTACAGTAGACAATTTAAAAAAGTTACACGAGAAGGCGGTGAATGCGATAGCCATCAGTAGTTTCAAAACACCATATGACAGAGTACTGGAAAAATGAGCCACCACAAATGTAGCTGGCATCTTGTAACTACACTTAAGTAGTTACATACATAATATATATACATACATGCATATACCTGCATAAGTATACAGATCTCATGCCCTCCACATTTCCATCATGGAAACTATTAGTAAAATACTCATTTTTAAACCCTTAAATATACTTTTAATTTTTGCATTGATATTCTTTTCTTAATGCTAACTTATTCCACAGCTTGGAGATCATCTAGTTAATAAGGTAGATGGTTTGTGTGGCTTCTACACAGGAGATTCAAATGATGATAAAACTAAACCTGATGGTAAACTTGCAACTTCCATCAAAGAATATGGTCAGTCATGGAATTTAGCCAATGAAGAATGTGAAGAAAAACCCAAGTGTACATCAGAAATCACAGTCAAAGCATTTGAACTATGCAATACTATTCAGTAAGTATATATTTACAGTACATGTATAGTGGTTATCACTAGATTTATTATCTTATGTATTATTTGTTATCTTCATTTGTATCTAAAGAACTGTTCACCTTGCTTTATACTTTACTTATACTTTGTACTTTTTTGTACTTTATTCTATTTACTTATAAAGAGTGCCTGAAATACAGATGGGTTCGTTCTTGACTCATAGTCGAGAATTCCGAGTTTCAATTCTTGGAGGGACAGAAATGGTTGGGCGTATTTTCTATCACATAATGCGCTTGTTCACCTAGCAGTAAATAGGTACCCAGGAGTTAGTCAACTTGTTATGGGGTTGTATCCTGGGGAGGGTCAGTAATTCCACCCTGGAGGTTGTATCCTGGGGAGGGTCAGTAATTCAACCCTGGAGGTTGTATCCTGGGGAGGGGCAGTAATTCAACCCTGGAGGTTGTATCCTGGGGAGGGGCAGTAATTCAACCCTGGAGGTTGTATCCTGGGGAGGGGCAGTAATTCAACCCTGGAGGTTGTATCCTGGGGAGGGTCAGTAATTCAACCCTGGAGGTTGTATCCTGGGGAGGGGCAGTAATTCAACCCTGGAGGTTGTATCCTGGGGAGGGGCAGTAATTCAACCCTGGAGGTTGTATCCTGGGGAGGGTCAGTAATTCAACCCTGGAGGTTGTATCCTGGGGAGGGGCAGTAATTCAACCCTGGAGGTTGTATCCTGGGGAGGGGCAGTAATTCCACCCTGGAGGTTGTATCCTGGGAGGGTTAGTAATTCCACCCTGGAGGAAGGGGGGAACCTGGATATAAGCCTTACATGTACTGTATATATATAAACTGGCTGCCTGTCCCCTATCACAATGAATTATAATTATTAATTTTACTATTAAGTTAGCTGTGTGATCAATATAGTGGATTTCCACTTAAACACAAATATTGATTCCAGACCCCATCTGGTCTTCCATTACATCACATCATTGTTATTTTCTGGAGGATGCCCTTTGTGGCTCTCTGAAGCTTCTAGCACTGATCCACTACTAGATGGCTACGCCACGCAATTCTGTGGAGTCCTATAGCCTACCGGGGACTAGAACCAGAACCTGCTGCCCCCCTCCGCACTCAACAGAGGCACAGGGAGCAGTGACATTATACATTTATTTACTCCACCACTGGGAAAGGCACCCAGAATGTCAACAAGACAAAACAGACCACTGCTGGCTTCAAATGAGACTGCAGCCTTGAGAACTGGTGAAAGAATACACCCAACAATGTATACAAATGGTCACAATTTCTTGAAGCTCATTCAGGCCACCTGCCCCAGTCATTTAAGGGGAGGGGATGAGAAGAAGGGGAGGGGGGAAGCAGCTCTCAGTTAGTTGGAACCTCAATCTGTGCTGATGCATAGTCTGCACTGGGTCACTTCCCTGATTCTTTTGCTCCAGTGTTCTGCTTTTCAGCTAAGTGGTGGCTTTTACCTTTGGGGCAGGTCCTGTACACTATGGTATGGCATAAGCCAGGCATTGGGTGCTTGGAGGTGCATGTGCACAGGGTTCTCCTCCTCGTGTGCTCCCTAGTGCTACCCTTGCGCTGCCAGGGTTTTTCCCCATGGAGTGTTCGGGAGTTACCACCCTTCGATGTCCTCCCCAATTAAGGTGGCCCTCACATGGGACAAGTCGGGTGTCAAGGGAGGTTTCTGTCTTTACTCAGGTCAGGAATGACATTGGCTGGCAAGGGGTGCAATGGGTATTCATGTGCTACACTTTTGCATGTCGAAGTCGGCCTTCATGACCTTGTGGCCAGGGCTGTGTTGGCTTACTATATCATCTCTATATGTATGTCTTATGTATCCTATATAGATTCATACAACACCCTTCAATTAATAGTCCAGCATAGCATCTCAGTGCCTGGGTGTTCTGTTTGGTCAATTCCTTTTGGCCCTGGAAATCTCCTGAGGGTTGAGTGGTCTTCTGGATATCCCCACTGTACCAGCTCTTGCTTGAGTGAACTTGAAGGTTGCTCGTCATTCTTTCCATGTGATGGCATTTGGTCCATCTGTACCTGACGTGTAGCATGTTGGGTCAGTAACACCTTATACCCTGAGTCCTGTGGGGGTTTGCTTTTCCCATTTAGGTTCTTCTTTGTGACCCACCTGATGGGGTTTGGGCTTATCAAGCAGAATCTGCTTTGTCTTTGGTTTTCTAGGTTGCAGTGTTCTGGGTTGTGATCCTGGCCAGATACCCTAGAGCTGCCCCATTGGTGGTTAGGGACCCAGAATTGGAGGAGTTTGGTAACTTCTACCTTGGTTCCATTTGCACCTCCTCTACCTTTCCATTTGGGCAGGGATTGCCCCTGTTCTCGCCGCTTCCCCCCCCCCCCCTCCCATTTCCGGACCAGTGGCAACTGAGGGGTTTCTGGGTTGGGGCAGGGTTTAGCTTGGGATGTGTCTCGGGTAGCTCCAGGGGTTGCTCTTTCCAATGCAAGCATGAAGGTAGTTGAACCTGCTCGTCTTGCCAAGGCTTCTAGGTCTTCCATTTGTCAGCCAGCCCCTCCTTCCTTCGAAGCCTTTACCTTGGACTCCACTTTTTTATCCTAGGTGATGAGTATGGACACTGGCTCCACCCCAGAGCCCTGGCCTGTGGCTTCTGGGGCTTGGAGACAATTGAATGTGGACCCCTGGGTCTTATTTGACTCTACATGGTTCCTTGTTCCTTCTGAGGGGGGGTTCTTTTGCAGGGAGGATTTTCATATCTCCCATCAGTGTGTGCTTATGTTTGGATATTGCTTTCCCCTGGGTTCATTTCTACTTGCCTTTGGGTCTACCAGGATCATCCTTCTAGAGGTTTCAGCCTCAGGCCTCTCTTTTGGCAGTTCATGAGACACTTTTTATATGCCTCCTACATGACTTGGTTTATGCCTCATTGTTAAACCATGCTTCTTTTTCATTTGGGTCGTCTTCTTCCTACTGGGTGCATTATAAAGTTCCTGTGACTTCCTGGCTGACAGACATGCCCATGTCTTTACTTGGTGCTTGGTGCAGCCTTGGTCAGTTCTTCACCCTTGCATGTCATGGGGTGTTGACAATTTTTGGGGGTTCTGTGGGCTCTACTTTCATGCCCCTCCTTGTCTGACTGTTTGCTTCCTCTCCTCAAGTTATGGGTCTCGTGCTGCTCCATACCTCAGCTTCCCTCTTATCGGCAACTCTTTTAGCAACTTTCCTTCAGGCCCACTTGCACTGGATTCTGTTGTGCGCTCTTGGGTCTCCTGGGGCTTCCTTCAGACTGGCTCCAGGATATCATTGAGCATTGGTGGGAACTGCATGGAAAGGGGGGTCTTGATGTCTGTTTTGGTCATTCAAGCTGATCATTCACGTGCTTCAGGATGTGGTGGCCAAGGTCTTTGCTGCCTGACTCGTGTGTCAACAAGCTGTGTTGGCCTGATTTTTAGTTTTGGCATGAGTCTTGGCTCTACTGTCCTCCTTCCTCATTTTTCCACTTCTTGGCATCCTTCTGACCATTTGTGTTCCTGAAGTTTTTGTTTTTGTTACTGGAGGCAGCTGGGTAGGGTTGAGGCTTTGCCTTCTGTTGGTTGAGGTAGGCTCTCTGTGGAGCCAGATCATAGCCCAGGTTGTAAGCGCTTTCCTCATGGGATTGTCTCTGGCGGGTCGGTGTCATGTTTGCTCTGCTCAGTTGGTTTTGGCTATTATTGGTCGTGCCAACCTTTGCAGTTCAACCCTTGTTGGGAAAATGGACAGGGGAAGGCGGCGGCTTACCCCATTTGCTGACTCTTGGTCCTGCAAATTTACCTGTGGGCTTAGCGGGTCATTTCCTGTATCCTGCAGTAAAGTTGGTTGGTCCCTCTCGTTTCTGGGTGTCTGGTCTTTTCCTAGCAGGTCTCATCTCCTTGTCTTTGTTGGGTTATTTTGAACTGATAGCTTCTGCATGGTAGGCTCTGCTGTATCACTTCTGGTTTTTTCCTGGTCCCATAGCAGGGCTTTCCAGGCCTCAGGTTCCTACATGGCTTTTCATGGCTGAATCATTTCATTCCTTGCCCCCCCCCCCCCCGTGTTCCAGGTGACTTTTCTGTTCCGGGTCCATATCATTCTTGGGACAGTCAGTCAGATGGCCTCCCTAGACCTCGGGGGTGCTTCTGGGCATGTCCTGTTACTGGCTTCTCACTTTCAATTTCCCCCATTTGGGTTTTATCTGGCATCACACGTGTTCATACGCTTGGCTCAGGTCATCATGACTTTTCTTTGATGTTGGGGTTTTAGTTTGGGCTTATCTTAATGATGGACAGGTGTGTGGGCTCCCAGCTGGTTCACATGTCTGCTAACCAGGAGCTGGGAGTAGTAGCCTGGACTACTAAACAGGTTGTAATCCTACATGGGGGAGGGGAGTTTCAGTCACTGCTTGCTCGGTGTCTGAATCTGGGTGTTTTTCCACTGCTCCACCTCATCCAGAGGGCCAGCCCAGTGATGTATTTCTCTGGTTCGACCTTTTCCTCTGCTCTTCGCGTCTGGTATTTCTGATGCATATTTATTGCCATCACTATGGCAATCAGGTGGCTTCTTTGAAAGTGTTCCACCTGCAGTTTTCTTTGCAGTAACAGTATGTGGTTTTATGGAGCTTAGTGATACTAGCTTCAGGGTGCCACTGGGGCTCAACCAAATATTGACATTGCTTTCATTCAATTTCATTCAAATTGGCATTGCTTTCATAATAAATGTTGCTATTTCTTTAAATGGTAAATCACTATTTTGATACCAAAATCCCAGGGTAAAAGTACACATTTTAATATAAATTAAATATTATTTTATGTTTTAAGTTTGGACTGTTAGAAATTTTTTGATTGTCCAGACGCTATTTCCATTGCATCCCATCTTGAGGTTATCTTGAGATGATTTCGGGTCTAAGTGTCCCCACTGCCAGGTCCTCGACCAGGCCTCCTTTTTGTTACACACCTCCAGGAAGCAACCCGTAGCAGCTGTCTAACTCCCTGGTACATATTTACTGCTAGATGAATAGGTGCATCAGGGTGAAAGAAACTCTGCCCATTTGTTTTCGCCTCCACCAAGGATCAAAATCGGAACCTCAGGACTATGAAACCCGAGCGCTGTCCACTCAGCTGTCAGGCCCCGTTGAAACAAAATCAGAATTCTACCATTGCATCTGAATTTCTGTTGGATGAGAGTATTGTACTATCTATTTTGTGGAAAAAGTTTATGTAAAAGAGTTGCATTAGTAATTATATATTTTTAGTCTTATATTTAGATACTTTATATTATTGGCACTGAATCATTTGAGATTTTCCCAATTATAGAGGGTAAAAACATATTCCATCTGCCAGATTGCAGTGAAATTATTGAATGTAGAAAACTGATTCCTAGCTTCACAATGTGTTGGCCATAATGACAAATTACAAAGCTTCCTAACCAACTTTCTTTATTCTGTGTTAAGTTTCTGTGCCAAATTAACTACATTTTACTACTTATTCTTACAGAGCCAGACCATTTACTGAATGCCACAGCACTGTTGATGCAACACCATTTATGAAGAAATGTGTAGATTCTGTTTGTGAGTGTTTAAATGGAGGCACTGATGAAGAGTGCCGATGCCAGGCTCTTACACGTTACATCACCCAGTGCCTTGAGAAGTATCCTGAAGCTCCTGTCTCAGATTGGCGCATTATAGCTAAGTGCTGTAAGTTGTTACACCATTTTTATTGCTATTTTATATTCTCTCTCTTCTGTGGGGAGCCCCGTTGGCTCCCTGAAGCTATCATCACTTATTAAATCCCATACTACCAAGTGTCATCAGTTGTAGAGTTCTTTTTGCCTACTGAGAACCACAAGCCAGAATCTGGCACCCCATCAGAGAGCCACAAAGAGCAATGGCCTATGATCACTTTGCGTTTAAATGATATCATCTTTGCCATCACCAGGAAAGGCATCCAGAAAGATAGGCAAATCAAAACAAACCACTGCCTGTTTAAAAACACGACCAAAGCCCCCCTTAAAATGTCAAAAGAACTCTTCCAATAATAAAAGAAACAACCAGACTTAGTGAAACTAGCCCCCTGCTAGTTGCCTCCACCTCCCCCTCATTGGAGGGGAGATTGATGGCCTGGATAGCCCTGTCCGACCAGCTTAGTTCTTATTGATGTGCTTACCTGACAGTCGCGTTGCTCTGGCTTCGGTTTCCTGTTTTCTTTGGTGTTCTCTTGACTTTATGGCAGTGTTTTACATAAAAGTGTGCATGAGCCATGAGTATTAGTGTGCCAAAGCTTCATGTTTCATGTCATGCACACAGGGAGGTTTACCTTCATCCATAGGTCTGGACCTATGGATGCATCCTCTGGGTCCCATCTCGCAGAGTGCAAGTTTGACGGTTGCTCTGTCCCCTTGTCTTAGGGTGACACTCACCAGTTTTGCCTCCATCATGCTGCCTGCTGGGTCAATGACACCTTTGACCCGGAGTCTTGCAAGTCCTGTTCCTTTTTCTTACTCCAGTTTACCCATTCTACTGATAGTGATATTCGAGTACAGGCGGCTTCGGCGTTGCATGCTAGATATCGGTTACTGCAGCACGCTAGGTTGGTTGCTCACCCGGATCACCCTTTCAGCTGCCTTAGTAGTTGAGGATTTGCATGCCCGGTGGCATTTGGCCTCGGTGTTGCATTTCTTTTCCCTTCTCGAGCTGTCCTTGGACTGGCTTGAGGAAGATGTAGAGGCACTGGGTGCTGGGTCTTCGTCCAGTGTGCATGCCTTCGCAGATAGGGCAGTGGCTGCTTTGTTGAAGTTGTATGCGCCGATTCTCAAGGAGGCAGTGTCTGTGTTTTTGCTTCTTGCCTCGTGTGCCAACAGGCTGTGCTTGCTCTCTCCTTGTAATCCGCTTTGGCTCTGGTTCTTAGGTTTTCATTGCCCTTTTGTATGTTGCTGTTTGCGAAGTCTGCTGTCACGCAGTTTCTACAAGCAGCTTCGTCTAGCTGTCGTCCCATGTCGGACTTGTTGGTTCTCCAGGGGGGCCATGGTATGCCTTCCCGGAAGGGTCGTGCCAGGGTTTGGGGTTCCTTTGGTCGTGGTAGGCCAGTGATGCCAGTTTCAGAGCCAGCGCTTCCTTCGGAGCTGGTGGCGTCTGGTCGGTGCAGTGGTCACCCTGTTTGTCAACCAGTTTCTCACAAGGGGCGTTGGCCCTTTTGCGGGTCGCCGCCGTTGACAGGGCGATGAGGGGGAGGCTCGCGCTGTTTGCTCACACCTGGATCCAAGATTCGTGGGTATTACTGGTCGTCTCTTCTGGCCTGTGGTGATATTGGGTGGCTCTTCCTCCAGGAGGTTTGGGGCTGGGGAGCAAGCCTGCGCTCCATCAGATCATCTCAGAGTGGGTATGCTTGGTGCTCTTTCCACCATTTTCTCTCTCTTAGTAGGTTGTTCTCTATTTCAGTTCGGGTTGTGTTGTCCTTTCTTTCTTCGCTTTTTCAGGACTATCATTTGATGCCTAGTATCGTGCGGCGCTGGTGGAGCCACTTCATCTTGTGTTCGAGGTAGATGTCTCTTCTGCCCTGTTCCGTAAGCTTTCTCATGCTTTGTTTCACCTCTGGCCTGCTCATGCACCACCTGAGCTGTCCTGGTCCATGGACAGGGTGCTCTCCTATCTATCTTCTCCTTGGTTTGTGGTGGCCCCTTCAGTACACGATTTTTTCCAAGGCTCTTTTTTTTCCTGTTGGCATTGGCTTCTGGGGGTCGGGTCCTGGAGCTTCATGCTCTCCTCCGGCGCAGAGATTTCTGCTTTTTCTGTTCTGGCAGTAGGTTTGTTCATTTTCAGCCATCTCCGTTTCTGGCAAAGAATGAGTCGGTGGCTTTCCAGAGGGGTTCTTGGATTGTTGATGCTTGGTTAGTCAGATCGGGGGTGCATCATATGTTGTGTCCGGTTGCTGTTCTTCGCCGTTACCTGCGCGCCACGACCTCTGTGGCCGGGTATGCGCTTTGGGTTGATCTGGTTTCCCTCCTTCCCTGCCTGGGGCTCGGGTCTCCCAGGTCGTCCGCAGGGTTATTTGGTCCAGCCAGCCTGCGGTCTATCCTCGTGCCCATAATGTTCAAAAGTTTGCTGCTTTGGCTGTCGTCTTTGGTAACATGTCTTGGGCTGACATTCGGGCATGGGAATTTTGGATGTCGAACAGGGTCATGGCTGCCCATTACTTGGTCAATGTTGCTGGGACTAGTCGGGCATGTATCGCTTTGAGTTGTAGGTTGCATCCAGTTGTCTCGACTTTAAGATGCGAGTGGCAGCCACCTCCTGGGTAAGTCCCTCTTTTTACTTTATTTTGATTAGGTAGCTCCGTGAAACCACAGGGAATCCCCTTAGAAAACCACCTTTGAATGTAATGAAACGCCATTTTCTGGTGAGCCCTGGAGGTTTCCCGGCACGCTCCCCCCGTTCCAGTTGGTAGTTTATCGGGTTGTTATTGATGCTCAACCTCAGAACTGATATCAAGTGTAGCCAGCGCAGGGAGTCTGGGCACCCCCTTCCCTTGCAGGGGTTGCACAGATGATCGGCGTAATGGCGTTAGTGACATTTGTTTATTTGCTTGTCTTAGTTTGGGAGTTCTGCCTCCTTGTTCGGTTTTTACGTAGCAATTATTACCATGTGGGGTTTGTTTTGTTATGCCTACCTTTCTGGGTGCCTAACCCCGGTCGATGGCAGATAAGGAAAACCCCAGCCACAAGGGGTTTTTCCAGGGCCATTGCTCCCTGAAACCTCTCTGAAGGGGACAGGTTCTGGCGCTGGTCCCTGGTAGGTCTGAACTCCTTAGCTAATGTCTCGGTCTAATATAACATACATTAGCCCGATAAGCTCCAGGGAACCTCCGGGGCTCACCCAGAAAATGGCGTTTCATTACATACAACGCTGGTTTTTCAGCAGCTTGCACTGATGATGTACGGTGCTGGTTTGTCCTTCTCTGCCGTTCTCTTCTGTAGGTTCTGTCACAAGTTTATCGCGATTTGTAGGGTGTACAGGTGGCTGATTTGTTGATGTCCCACCTGCGTCTTCATCATGATGACAGTATGAAGTGTCCTGGTGCTCCTATAGTGTTTTATTCTCTCTTTTAGCCATTTGGCGCTATTTCATGAGTTATCTCGAGTTGTCTTTCATTCCGGTTGGCCCATGCTTCCTCTCAGCTGCCTTGGTCTCTCATTCAATTGTTGGTATTTCTTCCCTTCAGTTCCTGGTTTCCTCATCAGTCCAGGATATTTTTCTTAAGGAATTGTTTTGGTTGGTTCTTGCTTCTTGTTGCTAGATTGGGTGGAGCCTCATGCTCTCTTTCAAATGCATGGGTTCTGTTCTTTCAGCTCGAGTGGGTGCTTTCTTTGTCTACAGCCTTTTCCTTCTCAGGCAGAGATGGAGACGGTTGACTTCCTGAGGGGTCCCTTGGTGTTTGATGCTTGGTTTGTCCAGCTTGGGGTGTACCATCTTTTGTCTTGTTGTGATAGTTTGTTGCTACTGGCACACTGTCTGTTCTGTTTTGGTGGATGCACTGTATGTCGATCCAGTTTCCTTGGACCCCTTTCTATGGCATTTTTGTCTCTTCATCCATGATGACATTAAAACTAGCCAGCCTGCAGTTCCTTGGATTTATGTTGTTCGTAAGTTCGCAATTATGGTCGCTGTCTATGCTATTATGTTATGGGCTGATATTCTGAATCATTGTTTTTGGACACCTCACAGGGTCTTGGTGGCTTGGTATCGGGTTGATATTCCTGGTCCCAGTCAGACTTGTGTTATCCTACCCAGCCCAGAATCTCATGTAAGATTTTATATTGATGACCAGACCACACACTAGAAAGTAATTACCCAAGTGTAGTTACAGGATGAGAGCTACGCTCGTGGTGTCCCGTCTTCCCAGCACTCTGTCATATAACGCTTTGAAACTACTGACGGTCTTGGCCTCCACCACCTTCTCACCTAACTTGTTCCAACCGTCTACCACTCTGTTTGCGAAAGTGAATTTTCTTATATTTCTTCGGCATCTGTGTTTAGCTAGTTTAAATCTATGACCTTTTGTTCTTAAAGTTCCAGGTCGCAGGAAATCTTCCCTATCGATTTTATCAATTCCTGTTACTATTTTGTATGTAGTGATCATATCACCTCTTTTTCTTCTGTCTTCTAGTTTTGGCATATTTAAGGCCTCTAACCTCTCCTCGTAGCTCTTGCCCTTCAGTTCTGGGAGCCACTTAGTAGCACGTCTTTGCACCTTTTCCAGTTTAATGATGTGCTTCTTAAGATATGGGCACCACACAACCACTGCATATTCTAGCTTTGGCCTAACAAAAGTTGTGAACAATTTCTTTAGTATATCGCCATCCATGTATTTAAAAGCAATTCTGAAGTTAGAAAGCGTGGCATAGGCTCCTCACACAATATTCTTTATGTGGTTCTCAGGTGATAGTTTTCTATCTAGAACCACCCCTAGATCTCTTTCTTTATCAGAATTCTTTAAAGATTTCTCACATGAAGGGACGACGATGTTTCGGTCCGTCCTGGACCATTCTCCAGTCGATTGTGAGAATGGTCCAGGACGAACCGAAACGTCGTCGTCCCTTTACTTTCTAGTGTGTGGTCTAGTCAACATATTTCAGCCATGCTATTGTGACTCATCGTCTGCATAAGATTTTATAGTTGCCACCTCTCCTTCTGCTTGGTAAGTCCCATGTCTTCCTTCTTCTTTATGATTAGCTTTTATCTGGAACCCACCAAAGGGCTTCCTCCAAGAAAACCAGTATTAAATGTAATGGAAACTCTGGTGGCTCCCTCACTCCTTCATCCCCCTTCAGATACATCAGATCTGTGCACTGGAGGATGTATTCTACCCAGTTTTGAGTGAACTATTTCATTTTGAGTGAACTTTTTGTGGTGTATGTTGGCTGTTTCGGTGTTTTGTTTTCATGAAATATGCAGTTGTCTGTATTATCTTTTCTACTTTCTTATTGCTTTCCCTGTGATGAAGATCAATACAATCTTCTACTCTCTGTGCACCTGAAAGTATGTCAGGTTCTGGCTTTATTCCCCAGTAGGTCAACAGGATGCCTGTGACTCATGAATAACTCATGCCTGTGACTTGAATAATGGAAACCAATTGACAGTCTCCGTGGTGTAGTGGTGAGACACTCACCTGGCGCTCCGCGAGCGCTTTGTCATGGGTTCGTATCCTGGCCGGGGAGGATTTACTGGGCGCAAATCCTTAACTGTAGCCTCTGTTTAACTCAACAGTAAAATGGGTACTGGTTGTAACAACGATTCTTTGTAAGGGTCGTATTCCAGGGACCTGCCCGAAACGCTACGCGTACTAGTGGCTGTACAAGAATGTAACAACTTGTATATATCTAAAAAAAAAAAAATCAGCAATAAAGTTTGAAAAGGCCAATGGGGCTCATCCAGAAAGGGGCTTTTCATTACATTCATTGCTGGGTTTTTAAGTGAAATTTCAAATGTGTTTCTTACCATGTTAATATATTTCCAGTGGTGGAGATACATTTATAATGCATGCAATGTTTTTATCTAGAACTCAATCTTCACGGGTAATTTTCTCTTATATTTTAAAGTGTATTTTGTAATCTACAGATGAGGAATGTGGTCCGGGTGAAATTTATCAAGATTGTTTCCGCTCCAAATGTGAGAAGAGTTGCGATAATAAGCACGATGAAAGTCTCTGTCCAGAGGTGGATGGATCTTGCATCCCTGGGTGCTTCTGTAGCCCTGGTTTGGTACGCAAGGGAAATCGTTGTGTTATTCCTGAACAATGTCGAGACTGTGTCTGCGAAGGTTATGGTGACCCACACTACATGACCTTTGATCGACATAATTACACCTTCAACGGAGAGTGTTCTTACATTGCTGCACGTGATACAAATGCTCGAGGTCAACATAAATTCCAGGTGTGCAATCAACAGTATTAATTTTTTATTTTTCCATGAATTTTATTCCTGGGGTCAAAACATCAAAATTTTATTAAGTCTTATTATTATTAGAATATTCATAAAATGCTTTATATAACTGTACAAGCTGTCTTACCTATACCTATCATTCATCACTACTTTCATCATAGTTTAAACATTAGCATTTAGAACTCTCATTGGCACTTTATGCATAAAATATAATCATAAATCATTTGTGATTCAGGTGATCACCCGTAACAAGAGGTGTACCCAAGAGCCAGTCACTGTGTGTACTGATGCCATAACTATCCTCTTCAATTCGCACACGGTCTTTATCTCTGCCACTGATGAAGACGGAGTCAAAGTCATTATTGATGAAGATGAAGTGACCAGCTTCCCACATCGTGAGCCTTGGCTGGCAGTTGAACAACCAGATTCCTCACAGGTGTGTTAACCAATTTTTGTCTTTGAATTATGTTAATATAGTCGTGTCACTTGCCAAAAATTTGCCCATATCACCTCATCTAGTGCACACATAACCTCATCTCGTCCACATATCACCTCATCTAGTCCACATATCACCTCATCTAGTCCACACATAACCTCATCTAGTCCACATATAACCTCATCTAGTCCACATATAACCTCATCTAGTCCACATATAACCTCATCTAGTCCACATATAACCTCATCTAGTCCACACATAACCTCATCTAGTCCACATATAACCTCATCTAGTCCACACATAACCTCATCTAGTCCACACATAACCTCATCTAGTCCACACATAACCTCATCTAGTCCACACATAACCTCATCTAGTCCACACATAACCTCATCTAGTCCACACATAACCTCATCTAGTCCACACATAACCTCATCTAGTCCACATATAACCTCATCTAGTCCACATATAACCTCATCTAGTCCACACATAACCTCATCTAGTCCACACATAACCTCATCTCGTCCACATATCACCTCATCTAGTCCACATATCACCTCATCTAGTCCACACATAACCTCATCTAGTCCACATATAACCTCATCTAGTCCACATATAACCTCATCTAGTCCACATATAACCTCATCTAGTCCATATATAACCTCATCTAGTCCACACATAACCTCATCTAGTCCACATATCACCTCATCTAGTCCACACATCTTGAGGTTATCTTGAGATGATTTCGGGGGCTTTAGTGTCCCCGCGGCCCGGTCCTTGACCAGGCCTCCACCCCCAGGAAGCAGCCCGTGACAGCTGACTAACACCCAGGTACCTATTTACTGCTAGGTAACAGGGGCATTCAGGGTGAAAGAAACTTTGCCCATTTGTTTCTGCCTCGTGCGGGAATCGAACCCGCGCCACAGAATTACGAGTCCTGCGCGCTATCCACCAGGCTACGAGGCCCCCACATGTCCTCTTCTAGTCCACATATAATTTACACTAGATAAATCTTTATTGCAATCCTCTTTTGTCTGAGACATGAATCTTAAACTGTTATTAGAGAGACATTCTTCCTGATGCTCAATAACTTTTTAAATAAAGCTATTAATTGCATTGGAAACTTTACTGTACATTCCTTGTACTATTTATGAACATACTTTTCTTAAGTCTTATTGTTTTTATATTGGTTCTGCATTAGCTAAATTAGTGTTTAATTTAGTTTTAATAAGTTTAGATACAGTATTTGCATCTGTGATGCATATTTGTGCTTATTGCTCAGTATTTATTGCAAATTTTTGTCAAACTCAGATTATGGCTGCCATTCCTGATATACATTTAGAAGTGACTTTCTTCTTTGAAAATTATGGATTCTCCATTCGTTTACCATCAAATATTTACTTCAACAAAACAGAAGGACTGTGTGGTAAGCTTTAGTAACTTTATTGTTGATATTTTAAGATTGCTTTTGTTACAACCTTTTTAAATATTTCACTAGCCATAAAACCAGGGTTGAATGTAATGAAATGCCAGTTTCTGGGTGAGCCCCGGAGGCTCTCTGAAGCTATCATCACTGATTGAGTGCCATACTACCAAGTGTCATCAATTGCGGAGTTCTTTTTGCCTACCGGGAATCATGAGCCAAAACCTGGCCCCTCAGAGAGGTGCAGGGAGCGGTGGCCTATGATCACTTTACATTTAAAGGATATCATCTTTACTATCACTTGGGAAGACATCCAGAAAGATAGGGGAATCAAAATAAACCATTGCCTGGTTTAAAAATGTCAAAGGAACTCCCACAAGGTAAGAAGAAACAACCAAAACTTAGTGAAACTGGCCCCCCTGCTAGTTAACTCCAATATCCCCCTCATTGGGGAAGGGGGGAGCTGGCTCGGGAAGTCTGGGCCGACTGTCTTCAGTTCTTTAATGAGAAACACATCGCCGACACACCTGGTGGATGGTGGGTGTCAGGAAGCCTCTGGAGCTCACCCAAAAACTGGCATTTCATTACATTTTACACCGGATTTCTGTTGGGAGCCTTGTTGGCTCACTGAAGCTAACTACCCACATAGAAGAACATATTTGGGAAACTTACCAGGGAGCACCACACATATTAACTTGAAGTAGGCTGTATCAACCCACAAAGAGTCCACCGAAACAGAATCGGTGACATGAAGGTAGCGGCGTAAAAAGACACCATCGGACAAAGTGCACGAGGAATCCCCGGCCAAACCACGGAAGGAACCCCTCCGGATGCCTGCTAGCTCATTCTTCGCCAGAAAAGGACAGGCTTCAAACAAACAAAACAACCCCAAGAACAATAGGAACAAAAAACCCAGAGTTGAATGTAATGAAACGCCATTTTTTGGCTGAGCCCCAGATGCTCCCTGGAGCTTATCGGGCTAATGTACTTAATATTAGACCGGGACATTAGGTATGGAGTTCAGACCTACTAGGGAACAGAGCCAGAACCTGGCCCCTTCAGAGAAGTTTTAGGGAGCAATGGCCCTGAAAAACCCCCCTGGTGGTTGGGGTTTTTCCTTATATGCCATCAACCAGAGTTAGGCACCCAGAAAGGTAGGCATAACAAAATAAACCCCACATGGTAAGAAACTAAAACAAAAAACCGAGCAGTGAGGTAGAAACTCCCTACAATCCGAAGGAAATAAGCAAACAAGCAAACATCACACTTTACTGCCGCGCCGCTCGTTTGTGCAGCACTCCCCTCCCTGAGAGGGGGAGGGGGGGGCCCCGGACCTCACTGCGCCGGCTGCCTAGCACTCCCGTACAGGAAGCTAAGCTTCAACCTGCGCGAAAAAACGCCTACCGGTGGGAGGGAGGATTGCCAGGGAGCCTCCAGGGCTTGCCCAGAAAATGGCGTTTCACTACATTCAACGCTGGTTTTCTGTGGGGATTACCCTATGGTTCCCTGGAGCTACATACCTAAAGAGAAAGAAAATAGGGACTTACCCGGGAGGCAGCCTCCACAAACTCCTCAACGCGAAGTCGAGACAACTGGCTGCAACCTGCGACCCAAAGCAACACAAGAACGCCCAGGAGCAGGCACGTTCACCAAATAATGGGCATCTAGGACCCTGTTCGATCTCCAAAATCCACACGCCCGAATATGAGCCCAAGACATGCTACTAAACACGGCAGCCAAAGCTGCAAACCTCCGAACGTCATGGACTCGAGGATAGACCGCAGGCCGGCTAGACATGCAGACAACCTGGGAGACCCGAGCCCTGGAACAGGGAAAGAGGGAAACTGGATCAACCCAAAGCGCATCCCCAGCCACCCTAGCCAAGGCGCGCAGGAAATGGCGAAGAGCCTCAACTGGACACAACACATGATGCACCCCCGGCCGAACCAACCAAGCATCAATGACCCAAGGACCCCCTCCGGAAAGCAGCCTTCTCATTCTTCGCCAAAAAAGGTGGAGAAGGCTGCAAATGTACAAACCTACCCCCAGGACCAAAAGAATAGTAACCCCTGCACCAGAGGAGAGCATGAAGCTTCCCTTCCCAACCCCCAGAGGCCAATGCCAACAAAAACAAGGTTTTGCAAAAACAATCTTGGACCAAAGGGGCCACCACAAACCGAGGAGAGGAAAGATAAGAGAGCACCCTGTCCAAGGACCAGGACGGCTCAGGCGGCGCATGTGCAGGCCGAAAGTGAAACATAGTATGAGAAAGCTTACGGAACAGGGCAGCTGTGACGTCCACCGCGAATGCAAGCTGGAGCGGCTTCGCCAGCGCCGCACAATACGAAGCGACAGTATTAGGCATCAAATGACAGTCCTGAAAAAGCCAAGAAAGAAAGGACAAGACAACCCGATCCTAAAGAGAAGACAACTTACGAAGAGCAAGAAAATGGCGAAAAGAACGCCACGAAACTTCATACTGTCGCCGAGATGAAGCTCGCAGGTGGGACACCATCAACGAAGCCACCTGATCACCATAGAAATGGTGTTACACCTGCATCAAAAAGACCAGATGCGTAGAGCAGAGGAGAAGGTTTCAACCAGCCCTGTACTGGACCGGTCCGACCTGCTGAAAAAGGCGGAGCTGTGGGAAACGCCCCGAGTTTGGACACTGAGCATACAGCACCGGAAACGAAGGCTGAGCTGGCCACCAAGGGGCCACAAGGACTACTCTCCCTGGGAAGGTCTCTAACCGAGCCAGAACCCAAAGCAACAGCTGGACCACGGGAAAGAGGTACAGGTAACCCCACTTCGACCAGTCCTGCCGAAAGGCATCCAACGCGAACGCCTCACAGTCGGGGAAGGGCGTCACATAGACTGGGAGACGCCAAGACCATGCTGACGCGAAGAGGTCCACGTCCAGGAGTCTGTACGTCTGGCAGATCCAACGAAACGAGTCGTCGTCGACCGTCCATTCCGTGGACAGGAGAATGAAGCGAGACAGGCCGTCTGCCAGGAAGTTGGACACTCCCCGGATATGAACCGCACGGAGAGCCAAACTCGAAAGGACCAACTTCAAAAAGGCAAGGACTGAAGAGAACCCCTGCGGTTCAGGCAATGAACCACTGGAGAACAGTCCGAATGGAGCCGAATGGTAGAACCCCGAGCGACCCGAACCCTCCGAAGTGCGAACCAGACTGCCGCGAACTCCCGAACCGTGCTGTGAGCCTGACGGAAGGACGGACCCCACCGTCCCTGCCTGAGCTGGTGAGCACTGGTCAAGAACCAAAAGATCGATGCTGCGTTATAGATCTGGCAAGTTTCACTTTGGGACTGGGAACAACCAGGACACCCACTGTAAGGGACAAGGTCAAGTCGATCATGCCTGAGTCCAACCAACCAGCAATATATAGATGCAGAGCCAGAGAGGATACCTGACCCACATGTCCCATCCCCAAGAAAGGGGAAGAGACCGACCAGCTCCACCACAGACCTTGGAAATGGACCAAATTGCCCATGAATTATGGGACCAGGAGCTGGCAAGATGAGCCAGATATGTCCCTATGGCTACATCAAAGGGGCAAACCATGAAAGGACCAGCATGTATCGTGAGAGGAACCACCCTTTTACAATGCATAGTTGTGACATCTAGCAGAAAATGAATTCACAACAAGAAGCACAATTGGCCTGGGAATCTGACTCTCCTGAAGGTCTAGCTCAGTCAGCAGCAGGCGAGGTCCTAACACTACCAGGCTTCCTCTGAGTAAGGACAGAACCCTGAGAAAACAACAAATAGCCAATAGGCTGACAGGAGAATGTCATGGCAGACAAATCTTGGGACATTACATCCTCTGGAAAGAGGAGAGGTGAGAAATTGGAGACAGACAAAAGGAAAATGGACTACACTGAATTTATTAAATGTGGAAACACAACCTGTTGACACAAGAAGTTGGTCAAGTAAAATGAAAATAGACATGCATTGAGGCATTCAAACTCGCCTCCCAGGTAAACCTGTACTACAGTAAGGGCCTCTTGCCAGTCAAGCATGTGGGACCGACACAATGAATGCCACGCCTCCCAACGAATAGACAGGATAGTCTACCAACCAAGACAACTCCGGAACCTCGTAATCTACCCAGTAAGGAAAGGAAGAACCAAACTCAAAAGAGGCAGGATCCATTATTGAGGCGTACTCCGGGTTGTACAGGAGGTAAGCCACAATGGCCTCCCTCACCTCATGAGGTGGGATGCAGGAGGCAGAAAACCTCTAGAAAGATGGAACTGAAGGACCTAAAGGAACCCAGAACCGAACCCAGGGAGGGGTTGACACGATATCAAATTCGTACGTGGACGGGGGGGGGGGGGAAGGGGGGTAAGAAAACCCCACTCCCTGCAACAACAAGCCCCTCTCAGAGGGTATCAAAACCCAGGCAGGGTCAAATGGGGTTCAAGCCCCCCAAGTCAGTCCCTCTCCACCTTGGGAACCTACACATCAGACCCCGGGGCCAAGCCGTCTTCCAAACCCTCTTCCTCAAAAGTAAAGGCAGAAGCCGCCAGAAAAGCTGAAACAAAGTTGGCCCGCTGGTCAGACCCTGAAGCACCGGCTAGAGGGACTGGCTTAAATTCCTCTTTCACCATACCAGATAGGGCATCCCTCGAAACTGCCCAAGTCTCACTATCAACTAAACCCTGCCCCGACTCTGAAAATCCTCAGACATTTTGGGGCTGGAAGCGAGGGAAAACAGGATGAACAACAGCAGGGAATGGATTAGGGGGTGCGGATGAAACCAAAGTTGAGGCAACAAACACCCCCCAAGTCCGGGTCCCTATAACCAAAATGAGGCAGCCTCGGGTCAGCTGGGTGCAGCAACCAACCTAGCGTATTACAGCAACCTAATACATGCGAGGTCAAAGCTGCCTGCACCCAAATATCAAGATCAGTAGATTTTTTTTTATTGATATATACAAGAGTTCTTACATTCGTGTACAACCACTAGTATGCATAGCGTTTCGAGCAAGTCCTAAATCCTATGTTTCCTGGAATACGACCCCCGCAAAGAATTGTTTTTTGCAACCAAGTACCCATTTTACTGTTGAGTTAAACAGAGGCTACAGTTAAGGATTTGCGCCCAGTAAATCATCCCTGGACAGGATACGAACCCAGGACAAAGCGTTCCTGGAACGTCAGGCGAGCGTCTTACCACTACGTCACGGAGACTGCTAAACTGGTTGAACTGGAGTACATGCGAGCAACGCCACTCATAAGGTTTCGGGTCAAAGGTGTCACCGACCCAACAGGCAGCATGACAGAGGCACAACCAGTGATTGTCACCCTGAGACAAGGGGGACAGAGCAACCTTCAAACTTGGCATGAGGTGAGATGGGACCAGGGGACGCATCTTGGGCCATTGCTCCTCGTGCCTCTCTGAGGGGGCCAGGTTCTGGCTCGTGGTCCCCGGTAGGCCTAGAATTCCATTCGCTTGACTGATGCCACGGTCTAATACATTCATATCAGCCCAGAAAGGCCAGAAAGGGGGGGGGCCCCTTTGGTTTCCCTCCAGGGAGCCAAAAGGGCTTTCTCCCCCCCCCCCCCCCAGAAAAAATGATAAAATATGCTACAGTGTGTAATAAAATTATATTTTAATGCCAGTTTAATATGTTTTAATAAATGTGAAACAAGTGCAGATATGCAAGGAGATGTATGTGGATATCATACTGCATGTTGAGACAAGGCATACATGATAAATAGAGAGGTTAGCACCCATACATATATTCTTTATATATTTCCAGGTAACTGTAATCACAATGATGAAGATGACCTAGTAGACAGGAACACAGGCTTTGATGAGTCTGTTGACACATTTGGACGTAGCTGGTTGTTAGAAAATGAACCGCTCACCTGCGGAGTTTTGGAGAAAGATGCCACACTCTGTATTCCACTGCCTCCAGACCAAGACCCATGCCTGAAAATTATGGATGAAGACTTATTTGGAAAGGTGTGTATACATTATTTTTAATTTTTAGATTTTGTAGAATTTATTTTAAATATGTTGAGCTTATATGATGTATTTTCCTGGTGCAATGAAACTGATTAATGATACAGTAATAATATTTAACGTTTGAAAAAAATTTACATTCTTGAGTAAAATCAGTATTTAAGAGCATTGAACCAACAATTTTTTTGGGTGAAGTTATTAAATTAATAAACCCAACATTGAATCTAATAAAATTCCTCATTCTGGATGATATCTGGTGGCTCCCTGAAACCATCTCACTGAGATTACTTAAAGGAAATGGGTCATATCAGATATAGGAGTTCCAGTCTCATCTATGGGGGACCAGAGCCACAATCTGGCCTCTGGTCCTCATAATAAATTTATTTATAAATTTATAAATAAAAATATAAATATAAATTCTATAAATATAAAAATTTATAAATATAAATTCTGGCACCCAGAAAGGTAGGCGCCCCAAAACAAACCCCTATTCTGGTGAAACTATTGCTACCGAAAGCCGAACGAGTGGACAGAACTCCCCAAACGAAAATTAGCAAACGAGCATGACGTCATCATATTACAGCGCCTCTGTCTGCGCAACCCCCCCCCCCCCCTCCATAGGAGGGGGGAACGGGGAGCCCCAGACCATCGCGCCGAATACATGAAAAGGTATTCAAAAGGTAACACAAACAAGTAACAACGGTTTCATGTTCAATAAGTCACAATATTGGACTGGGAACAGGAGATGCTTTTTCACCCACAGGGTTATAAACCCATGGAACCGCATATCTGCTGAAAGCCGCAGATGCCAAAACTCTGTCAGGTTTAAAATCCACCTGGAACGGATTATCAAGGCAAATGAAGGGGACCTTTGACAAGCTGCTGGCTTCCTGTCCTTGTCGAGGCCACTAGTGTTAGTGGCCCTCAGATAAATACAGTACTGTACTTTACAATGCTGGTCTTTTCAGTTATCTAAATTTACATAATTAAATAGTTAATAGTAATTAAAAATGGTAACCTTTCAACAGTGTCACCCAGTGGAGGATCCAGCAGCCTACGTGTCATCTTGTCAGCTTGATGCATGTGGTAGTCGTGAACCCCAGGTAGCAGCATGCCACAGTCTTGAGGCTTATGCCAGGCGCTGTGCTCACCTAGATATTTGTTTAGATTGGCGCTCTGAAGAACTATGTCCAAAGTCTTGCACTGGAGGTGAGTCTTACATTAAAAATCATATGATTTTTGTTTTATTCTATATTCAACAAGAACATATTTTAATGCATAAGGAAATAAGTTCTGTATGGGTTAGCATTTATAAATTTTGGGTCATTTCAGGTCAGGAGTATCAGTCTTGTGCACCTGGTTGTGTACGCACATGTGATAATTATGAGGAACTTCAAAATAACCCTGAGGCTTGTCCCATATCTTCTGTTGATGGCTGCTTCTGTCTTGATGGCATGGTCAGTTCCTCTCATCTTTCATACCTTCTCTTCTGCATAATTCTAATGCTCATTCTTCAGCATTTTATTCATACAAGTTTGTGATCTATAATTGTTTAATGTTAGCACCATTGTTAAATTAATAGACAAATTTATCTTGCTTATTATATATTTGAAGTGTCATATATTTTGTGATCTTATTATAATTCAGGTATTGGATAAAGGAAACTGTATAAATGCAAGTTACTGCAAGACGTGTGATGATGAAGGGCACCGTATCAATGAGGTGTGGCAGACAGATACTTGTACCACGTGTGAATGTACTAGTCAAGGTAGCATCTGCAGCACCAAGACCTGCCCTGAAGACCCCATCTGTGATGAAGGATACATTGTGGTTGAGGTTAGTCATCCCACTTCTGGCACATAATTAACATAATAAAGTGAAATTATGGCATATAAAGCTCTGTACAAAATTCCAGCTTTCTGGTTAGGTTATTCAGTACATAATTTTAATGTACTTGCTTATCAATACTCTAGGTTAACGGAACTGGGGATGAATGCTGTGGACCAAGAAAGAAATGCAAAGTGAAACCTACTGAAGATTGTCCTCCACCAGTTGAGCCAAAAGATGGGTGCGGATATGGTCAGCGACAGAAACTCATAGAGGCACCAGGCGTGTGTCCTCAGTATGCCTGTGTATGCCTGGAGCAAGAAGACTGCCCATATTTGTCTACTCCTGATGATAATGCTCTTAAACCAGGTAAAACAAATATGAACAACACACAAATGTAACTCAGATCATGTGTTATGCACTTGACCTTTGGTATCAGAACAGTCTGCATGAATTAAATCTCACAGTGCTGGAGAAATAAGAAAGACAGAACATGATCACAACATACTTAATATACTTTGTGGTACTGTATCAACATGGTAGACGAAGAAAGGTATTTGAAGGGTAGGACTAGGAGGAGAGGACCCAAATGAAAGCTGTTTGTCTGAAAAAGGGTTTATTAATGTAGAACTTTTAAAATTCACAACGAATCTAGCCAAGACATTTTGTTATATTATGTCATAATTCAAATAGGTCTGCCTGCATTACAGATTTTACACAAATATTTGAATGCAAAGTGTTTGAAGCATGTCTGTTCTTCCCTAATTGACTTCTTCCTACAATGACTTCATAAGAGAATTTTCTGGGTTGTAATAAACACTTTAAGGGGTGTGTGTGTAATTATGTATTGTGTATAAAATGTACAGATAATCACAATCTATATTGCAAACACCATCTACCACATCAAAGGTGGGAGGTGGTGATTGCAACAGAAAACTGGGCCAAAAGGAAAGTCCTTATATATATGAGTGATAAAGTTTTGTTAAGGGGCAAGACACATCATGTAGTATCAGGTACTGCCTCTTAGGAGGCAGAGCCCCTGCCCCCACTAGAATGTTGAGCAGACACAGTGAACACGGAGGGAAAATGTGGCTTTCTCTATGCAACCCAAAACTGCATTAACCTTGTTAAAAAATTATGACTCATTATTATTCCCCTTCTTTTGGAATATATTGTTTCTATCTTTTCTATCTCCTCTCCCCCTCCCCAGTATCTTATATACTAGTATCGTAATTGTAATTTTTCTTATCCATCTTTCTTGTACTATAGTGTGTTTGAAAATGAGTTATCTTAATCCTTAAGCTGATGAATTAAAACAATTGAATCTTTCCTCGTGCACATTTTGTAAATGATTAGACAAAAATAATTTGATGAGTTTCTTCTTTAGAAATGATATTTAAAGCTATAGATAGAAGAAATTATAAAAAGATTACTTCATATCCTACAAAAATATAAAGTACTGTATTGTATTACTGCAATTTAATTTGTTACAAAAGATTCTGGATCTGGAAATTAGCAGTAGTATTTATCCTGCAATTTTGTCATTGCTGCCAGTGTAATATTTATGAACACAAGTCCCACTATACTATCTACAAATAATTAGTTTAATAAATGTTAGTTGCAGCTTAATGGCTTTCCTGTCCCTATAGCTTAGCTCTCTCTTTCTCTGGCACTAGTCTCTGCAAATCTCGGTGTGTGTATGTATAAAATAGAACATGAGTTATGAATTATATAAAGAGTACACAGTACAGTATATCTTCTACCACATTAATCACACATTATTTCCCCATTGTTGGAAACAGGAAGCCTGTTAAGCTTATCGAGGTCCTCCCTAGGCCAGTGACTGAATTTGTCCAGAATGCCACCAACAACAATTGCCAGGTACCTATTTACTGTTAGGTAAACACAGGCAATGGGTGTAAAGAAACATGCTTAAATGACTCATCCAGCCTGGAATCAAACCCAGGACCATTTTGTTGGCAGCAGACTACAGCGACCACCATGCTACTGGACACATACACATGCATGCATACATATACACACAACATTTAATCATAACTATTATACAGTATCTCTTAAATTGTATCCAACAGGAGAGAAGTGGATACGAGATGAGTCTGGGTGTTGTGCCAGATACATCACACAGTGTACTGGAGTGTGTCCAGTGGTCACTTGTCCGGAATTCCACACCCTGACTGAAGAACCGCTGAATGGGGAGGAGTGTTGCCCTAAGACTAAGTGTGGTATGTTCTTTCTCAAACAGCACTTTCATTTTCAGTTCCTTCATGAATTTGGATTAAATTCCTTCCATAGCTAGGGCTTTAGATTTCTTTATGTTGCAAATACTCTTTGTGATTGTTTTGTATATTATGGGGGATATCCTTCCCTAATTAATGTGTATAATCTGCAAAAAGACTGTATTTATACTGTTGATTAGGTGATGAAATAGAAGAAGTGAAAGAAATGTAAATAAGTGTTCTTAAGATTTGTTTTTGATGATAACATGAACAAATTTAAGATTTAAATTATTTCTAGTTTCTTGCTTTAATAACTGTAATTATATTGTGGTATATTTGAGATAATGGTAATATCAACAAGTCTAATGTGAGATCTTTGTTCTCCAGATCATCCTGCAGATGCATGCATATATGAGCACCAATACCTCATTGATATCATTGGCAATCAACAACCAGCAAATACTTCTGATGTTCCCGTGAAGAAACTGTACAAGGTATATAATATTACAGTATATTGTTTCTTATCGATAATCATTCCTGGATTATTTATGTGGCAATGGTTAGCTGTCAAGCTTTAATTATAACGTTCATTTCTGTGGAAAGCCCCTTCGGCTCCCCGGAGCTATACCGGGCTGATGTGTATATATTAGACTGTGGCAACAGTCAATCGAAGGAGTTCTAGGCCTACCGGGGACCAGAGCCAGAACCTGGCCCCCCTCAAGAGAGGCATGAGGAGCAATGGCCTAAAGACATCCCTGTGTAATTGGAAGCAGTCTTTGTCTGCCATCTACCAGGTCAGGCACCCAGAAAGGTAGGAATTCCAAAACAAACTACTGCTGGTCAAAAATTGCAAACCGAAAGCCAAACTAGCAAACAGAACTTCCCAATCAAAATAAAAAACGAGGAACAAACATGACGTTACCATAACCGCTGCGCATCAGTCTGCGCAAACCCCCCCCCCCCCCTCCCTGGGAGGGGGACGGGGGATCCCAATCCTCCACACCGGCAACTCTCCTCAGTTCAAGAGACTGTTGTGATGGTGACCGTCGATCGCTCTGGCTCCACTTTTTGCGTAGTGCTGCATAGCGGTGTTGTTGCTCTGTGTTGGTGGTGTGTGAACCAGAAGTAACACAAGAGTACTGCGGCTGCATGCACCTATGGCTACCTTCCCTAGGTGCCTCGTAAGTACTGCCTTTGCGGCCTCAGGGTTATCTTCCATAAGCTGTTCAGGAGCAGCTACCTCCATGTGGTTCTGTCGCTGCTCGGTGAGTGCCCGCCCTTGGGGGTACAGCTGGGGTGGTTCTTACTCCTGTTTGCCCATGGGTAGGAGGTAGTTTCGTTGCTGGCTGGGGCGTGAGGTACTGTGCTGCTGTCTGATATACGCATTGCGATCAGTTCTGTTTCCCTGGAGACGTTGTGCTTTTGTGGGTTTTCTTCTTTGGGTTTTTGTTTTGATTTGCCCGATGGGGGTCTGCCTTGTGTGGTGGTAGGACCACTTATAGGATTTTGGTGGCCCTCCACTAGGTCCCTGTGCTTACACATATGTCGCAGGGGTTCAGCTTTTAGTTTGCTTGGTAGCTCTGGGATAATCGGTTACCAGTCCGATTGTCCGGGCTTCCCTTAGCAGTCAGCCTAAGGGTTCTGGAAACCCCTATTGGGGTTCAGTGGTCCAATGAAGGAGACCTCTTGAGTTCCACCTCACCTTATGCGAGTTTGAAGGTTGCTTTGTCCCCTTGTCTCAGGGTGACACTCACCGTCTGCCTCCGTCACGCTGCCTGTTGGGTCGGTGACACCTTTGACCCGGAGTCCTGCAAGTGGTGTTTTTTGCTTGTACTCCATTCACCCAGTCCACTGAAACTGATAATTGGGTGCAGACAGCATTAGCGTTGCATGCGAGGTTTAGGTTGCAGTAATGGGCAAGGTTGGTTGCCGTTCCGGATGCACCGCAGCTGCTCCGCTTTGATTATACTGGTAGTGAGACTCGGGCGGCATTGGAGATTGCCACTTCCGGATCGGCAGCGGAGGCATTCGAACCTGTTCCTCCTGCCGGAGCTTTTGGGTTGCGCCAGCAGACACCCTTCATCCCTGCTTTTTCGGTGGGCTCTGTTTTTTCTAGAGAGTCAGAGGGTTTAGAGGACGGTTCGGCCCCGGGGTCCTGACGTGGAGGATTCCGGGGCTGAGAAGAAATTGACTTGGGGAGGGCTTGGGCCCCAATTGACCCTGCTTGAGTGTTGGTACCCTCAGCATAGGGCTTGTTGTTACAGGGGGAGGGTTTTTTTTAATCCCTCTCCCTGTACAATTTTGGTATGAGTTCGACTCCTCCCTGGCTTCAGTTCAAAGTTCCCTTGGGTTCTTCGGTTCCCTCCTTCCGGAGGATTTTAGTTTCCAGCATCCCACCGAGGAAGGTATGGGAGGCCCTTGAGGCTTATCTCCTGCGAGACCCAGATTACGCCTCAATAATGAAGCCTTCTTCTTTTTAGTTTGGCTCCTCTTTTCCTTATTGGGTGCATTATGAGGTGCCGGAGTCTTTCTGGCTGGCAGACTGTCTTTTCTTTTCGTTGGGGACTTCGCATTCATTCTGTCGGACCGCGCATTCATTCTGTCGGACCGTGTTCGCCCCCCTTCTTTCCTTATGATGTCAGTCAGGTGCGGCTTCACGTGCAGGTTCCCTCCCTTTGCATCCCTGGTGACCGAGGATTTGCATGCCCGTGGGGACTTGGCTTCAGTCTTGCGCTTCATTTCAAGAGACAAGAGACTCAATTTCAGCACCCATATTCAACACATAACTAAGAAAGTCTCTAAAACAGTTGGTATACTCTCTAAAATAAGATATTATGTGCCTAACTCTGCTCTCCTCTCACTATATTATGCACTAATCTACCCCTATCTTAATTATGGTATCTGTGCATGGGGTTCAACCTCTGCAAACCACTTTAAGCCCATCATCACCCAGCAAAAATTCTGCTATCAGAATAATAACAAACTCTGCTTTCAGACAACACTCAGCTCCCTTGTTTAAATCCCTAAACTTGCTAAATATTAACTCCCTCCACACATTCTCTTGTGTCAACTACATTTACAAAACCCTATTCTTAAATGCAAACCATGCTCTGAAACTCTCCCTGGACAGATGTAATAGGACCCATTATCACCACACCAGAAATAAATATCTCTTTGATATCCCCAGGGTCAAACTTAATCTTTGTAAACACTCTATGCAAATTAAGGGACCTAGTCTATGGAACTCACTCCCTAGTGAATTGAAAAGCTGTCAAACTTTTGCCTCATTTAAAAACAAAAGCAAAAAGTACCTAATTTCATCTTTGTAGTTTCCTACACTGAGCTTTAAATTTGCTCTGTATCTAGTGTTACCCAATCTCCCAATCTTTATGTACTTAACCCAAACAACTTTATCATTGTGTTCATTGCTGTCTTCTTTTATGTGCTAGCCATATGCTGTATTGTGCCTACTAGTTTTTGTTAAACTACCATTCAAGCTGTCATTGCAATCAATCTGAGCTACCTATGTGCTTTAATATACCTACAATTTTTTATCATCTTTTATTTTTTTTTCTTGCTTTGTAACTGTTATCATTTTTTGTAAATTTTGCAAGTATTTACCTACTTAAAATTTTCTTAGATTAAGGACCTGCCCGAAATGCTGCGCGTACTAGTGGCTTTACAAGATTGTAATTACTATGCTATGTATCCTCACAATCCCAATGTACCTTCTTGTATATATATAAATAAATAAATAAATAAATTTCCCTGCAATAACTGCAAAGGGCCTATTGGCCCATACTTCCTCTTGATGCTTCTATATTGGTATGGAGTCTTGAAGTGGGTAGAATATTGTTGTGCATTAATTGGCTGTTGATTGCTGGTGTTGACTTTTTGATGTGTAACGCCTCGCTGATGTCGAGTCTCCTGCTATCGCTCTATTTATCAATGGTTTCTGTGTTGCTTGTTAAGATTTTTTTGGTGATGCTCTGGTTGTGAGAAGAGGTTATATGTTCCTTGATGGAGCCTTGTTGTTTGTGCATAGTTAATCGCCTAGAAAAAGACGTTGTTGTGTTGCCTATATACTGAGTTCTTTGGAGCATACAGTCCCCAAGCGGGCATGTGAAGGCAGAGACGACGTTGGTTTCCTTCAAGGCAATCTGTTGACCAGACCACACACTAGAAGGTGAAGGGACGATGACGTTTCGGTCCGTCCTGGACCATTCTCAAGTCGATTGTCAATCGACTTGAGAATCTTGAGGTTATCTTGAGTTATCTTGAGATGATTTCGGGGCTTTTTAGTGTCCCTGCGGCCCGGTCCTCGACCAGGCCTCCACCCCCAGGAAGCAGCCCGTGACAGCTGACTAACACCCAGGTACCTATTTTACTGCTAGGTAACAGGGACATAGGATGAAAGAAACTCTGCCCATTGTTTCTCGCCGGCGCCTGGGATCGAACCCAGGACCACAGGATCACAAGTCCAGCGTGCTGTCCGCTCGGCCGACCGGCTCCCTGGTCGGTCCAGGTCCAGGACGGACCGAAACATCGTCATCCCTTCACCTTCTAGTGTGTGGTCTGGTCAACATACTTTTGCCATGTTATTGTGACTCATCGCCTGCTTCAAGGCAATCTGTTTGGTGTCTGGAGAGTTTTTCATGAGTTGGCCATTTTTTGTTTTTGGTGTAGATTGTCAATTGTATTTTCTAATTTTTGTCTGTAGGGATAACGTTTTTATCAATAATGTCTTTCAAGACCCTTTCCTCCGTTTTATGAGCCGTCAAAAAGATGTTCCTGTAAAACAGTCTAATAGGGAGTATAAGTGTTGTGTTAGTTGACTCTTCGGAGGTTGCATGGCAACCTTATATATATGCATGGAATTTTATTTATATATATATATATATATATATATATATATATATATATATATATATATATATATATATATATATAATAATATATATATATATATATATATATATATATATATATATATATATATATATATATATATATATATATATATATGTATGTATGTATGTATGTATGTCATACCTAGTAGCCAGAATGCACTTCTCTGCCTACTATGCAAAGCCCGATTTGCCTAATAAGCTAACTTTTCATGAATTAATTGTTTTTCGACTACCTAACCTACCTAACCTAACTTTTTCGGCTACCTAACCTAACCTATAAAGATAGGTTAGGTTAGGTTAGGTAGGGTTGGTTAGGTTCGGTCATATATCTACGTTAATTTTAACTCCAATAAAAAAAAATTGACCTCATACATAATGAAATGGGTAGCTTTATCATTTCATAAGAAAAAAATTAGAGAAAATATATTAATTCATGAAAACTTGGCTTATTAGGCAAATCGGGCCTTGCATAGTAGGCTGAGAAGTCCGTTCTGGCTACTAGGTACAACATACATATATATATATATATATATATATATATATATATATATATATATATATATATATATATATATATATATATATATATATATATATATATATATATATATATATATATATATATATATATATATATATATATATATATATATATATATATATATATATATATATATATATATATATATATATATATATATATATATATATATATATATATATATATATATATATATATATATATATATATATATATATATATATATATATATATATATATATATATATATATATATATATATATATATATATATATATATATATATATATATATATATATATATATATATATATATATATATATATATATATATATATATATATATATATATATATATATATATAATTAATTACATGGTGGCTTTAAATCATGAAATTTTAGGGTCCTGGCTAGCCACATCTCATCGCCAGTGATTTCACAGGGGTTACCATGGGAGCTGATGCCCTTTTAATGGGGTCAACCCTGACCAGCCTACGACAGTCTCCCTTCTTATTTATTTTAGTTATACAGTATTTTATTTATCCAGACTTCATAAAATTTGTGTCAAATTGTTCCTGATACAAAATTAAGTTGTGGCATATCTTCACAGGTTAATGAGAGCTGGGAAGATGGCTTGTGTTTGAATTGTAAATGTTTACAAGAAAGTGAAGGACACCCACGACATCAGTGTACCAAGCAAACGTGCCCAACTCTTGACAGTCATCCTGACCGTGGTCGTTACGAACTGGAGAGTGTAGAAACACCAGGTCAATGCTGCCCTACAGTAACCAGAACTGCATGTATTGATGACTATGAAGTTATTAAGGTAAGTAATTTCTGCCATCTTATAATAGTTTCAGTACTCAGGTGAACCTCATATTATGTGACCTCAGTTAATGTCATTTTGATTTTACGTTGCGAGAAAAATGAATAAATTTAAACCTTCCATAGCATCAGGCACAAACAGTCCTGTTTTCCTAAGTTTCCCAACATGGATAAATAAAACAGTATGAAAAACCTACGGTACATATATAAAACATACTGTATATGAAATCTAACTTAAATGTTGTCTTACTCTATTTATACTAAAAATTAATTTGTTTACAGAAACTAATGTTAGCTAAAAGTTTTCAGATTCACTTAATGTTGTTTCAGTTAAAGAGAAAATCAGTTGAAGCAATGTGGCGACTCATAACAGTGATCTGGGTACTCCCAGCCATGCACCTTACTCGTATATCATGACATGTTGGTTATACAACCTGGGGTTCCACTGAATCTGTAGGACATCGAGGCCCCTACTGAACCAGTCCAAGTTTTACATATAGCCTCCAGGCACCTCTGGTGTAGGTAAAGGAGTTAGTCAACCATATGCTCCTTTCAAATACACAAATAAATTACAGTAATGTGATACACCAATGAGAAAATCAATTGCAGCAATGCAGTGACTGAAACCAAGGTTAAGGTGCATGACTAGGAGTATCCAGATCACTCATTCAAGTTACTTCATTGTTCCAATTTATTTTCTCATTCATATATCACACTAGTGTGATTTCTTTGTGTATTTGAATGAAGTTAATGGTTGATGAATGCCTTTACCTACACCAGAGTGCATGGGGCATTATATGTAAAATGTGGACTGGCTTCAGTTGGGCCTCCAGACTTCCTGTGGATTCAGTGGAATCCTGGGTTGTATAACCTTTACCATGTTGTGGTCCAGGGGTAAGGTGCATAGCTGGAAATATCCAGATAGCTGGTTTGAGTCATTGCATTACTCCAATTGATTTTCTCATCAATGCATCACATTAGTGGGATTTCTTTGTGTGTTTCAGTTAATGATGTGATAATCAGGACCCTAACCCAGACTTTACACAAGGTTCACTTGTACAGCAGTCATTTTTATGGGGATTAAATTATACAGTATAAAAAATAACCCCCCTTGAACAAGAACTTAATTATTTTAGAATAACACTAATGAAGCATTTTCCTTGCAAAAATTTGGAAGAGGTAATGATATCAGAGTGCATATTTTGTCATGTGTTTGTACCTAACAGCTACCTTATCTAGATAAGGACTTGTATACTGTAGACAGTGAAGGGTTCTGTAATTTTGTCTCATCAATTTCTCCACTTACGTTTTAAAGTTGAGTGCTGTTCTTTCTTTTGTGGCTATAGTTTGATTTGTTAACTCACTTCATTGTCCGTATGTAATTACCTAAGTGTAATTACCTAAGTATAGTTACAGGATGAGAGCTACACTCGTGGTGTCCCATCTTCCCAGCACTCTTTGTCATATAACGCTTTGAAATTACTGATGGTTTTGGCCTACACTGGCCTACACTGCCGTGTAGTTGTTTCTCGCATCTTTGTATCGCCGGTATGTTTGGGGGTTTGGCCTCTTCCTATATTGATTCCATTTTTGTGTCTTTTGGTCTCTGGCCCTCTCGCAATTTCTGTCGAACCAATCCTGTGTCCTAATTCTGCATCTCTGCTTTGGTATAAATTTTTTTGTGCCTTTATCATATATTTCACAAAACTTGACATACATCTTATTTACCTCATGTCCTAACAGCAAGTCTTTCCAGTCAAATTCCTTAAAGAAATGTCTGAGTTTCACATAATGACCTCTCCTGAAATCAGGCTTTTCAACTGCTTCAACCTCATTTTCTTTCAGATTATTACGCATTGCATACTTTATTCCCAAAAAGACATGGTCACTTTTACCCAAGGGAGGGAGGTACTGAATGTCAAATATCTCTTCCTCTTTCCTGGAAAATATTAAATCCAACATGGAGGGAACATCCCTTTCCCTCATTCTCGTAGCTTGTTTAACATGTTGAAACATGAATGTTTCCAGGATGAGGTTTATGAATCTACAAGTCCAAAAATCCTCTATTCCAGCTTCATATGCCTCCCAGTCAGTGGATTTTAAGTTGAAGTCGCCAACTACCAACAGTCTTGATCTATCTTTATCAGCTCTCACTACAATTTCTCTTATTATTGTTATAAGACCCTCTCATTTATTATCTAGCTCCTCCTTTGTCCATGTGTTGCTTGGCGGTGGACTATATGCATTTATGATTGTTAATTTATCATCCTGATTGCAGATCTCTAGTGCTATTATGTCAACTTCTTGTCGATTGGCAATTATTATTTCACTTGCCTTTAGGTGTTCTTTCACCAGCACAGCAACGCCACCGCCTTTCCTAATTTTTTTTTCCCGTCTCCAAACTGAGTAGCCCCTTGGGAATATGACCTCATTTAAAATATCATCTTTAAGTTTTGTCTTCGTGAGTGCAACAATGTCTGGTGTCTGCAGCTGTATTACATCACTTAACTCCAATATCTTTGATCTCACTCCATCTATGTTGGTGTATGCAATCTTTAGGAACTTGTTCCCCCTCTCCTTATTCTTCACTTCCCCTCTCTCTAATCCTTTTGTTGGTTTGCCTTTATGTACCACTTTACTGGTCTGCCTACCCCTATCACTTTGTAGAAAAAAAGAATTGATTTCTTGTTTATTCCTGCTCTCATTTAAAAATTTTGCCTCAGCGAGGTTCAGTTTCAGCTTCTCTCTGTCTTCTTTTGAAAGATCTTGTCTTAACGACCATACTTTTCCTACCGCATGACTTAGTAATTTTCTAGCATTCCTTAATACTTCTTCCATCTGTTTGACACCGTTCAGGGTGATCCTCAAAGGTCGATCTTTCCCTTTTACGTACTTTCCAATCCTTCTGTAGTTGCAGACATTCTCTATGGTAGTAAGACCTTCTACGAGGCCAACAAGTTTATCTACTACTTTCTCTTCTTCTACAGCTCTTTCTGGCCTGGATGTTATCTCCTTTTCTTTGCAACCAAAAATTATCAGAGACTTACTTCGATCAACTGTGTTTTGCACCAATTTAGGATTTGATGCCAGTTCCTTTCAGACTTCCAGCCTAATGTTTGTTTTATCCTGGTTGCTGCAGTGTTTGGCTTCCTTTACTGTTTCTTCTATTTTTCCTTCTCCTTGGCCACTTGTGCATAAGTGAGTTGCATATCTTTCTTGCATTGTTCTATTCCCTGTGTAACTTCCTCCATCTGTACTGACAAAAGCTGTTTTTCCTGTTGAATTTCCTTGCCTAACCTATTGTAGTCATTTAAGTTTAAATTTGCTTTAAATTCATTCAAAGCTATGTTTAAGAGTTTATTTTCCTCTTCCATGGCTTTGCAATTTGTTTCCAATTAATTCTTGTCCTTGCATAAGTCTTTCACTAACCCCTCAAGACCTAAAACCTTGCCACTCAAGTGCTCATTACTCTCTTTCAATTTGCTGATTATTTCTACATGATAGTTCACTATAATATCTAACTTTGCCAATTTGTTGTGTAGATTGCTTATATCAATGCTTTCTTCATTAAAACCCCCAAAATCAAGCTCTGTTTTGTTTTCCTTCTTGCTGGTGGTAGACATCTTGAATGTTGTCTGCACTGTAAACACTAGGGTCACTTTTTCTCATACAATTTTTCACTTCACTTTACACATTGCGTGTTATCTCACCTCTTTTTCTAAAGCACTACAACTTTATGTTCCTTGGGACACCACTCACTATCATCAACCTGTACTACAATACTTAGGGATTGTGAAATATCCTGGAGTTCCTCTGATGCAAGTGTTATCATTAGGGGTGTCACCTTTTTCTGTGATGTGATAAAGTATTTGTGTTTGTCGGGAAAAAGCTTCATGTGTGTACTTCGCCCAGTTGAGCATGGGGGGGGAGGGAACAAACTCTAGCTCCTGGGCTGTCTTATTACTACTAATTGATTGGTGTGTTTCCTCCCTAACCCGATAGTTAGTAGTTTTCATATTACGTATGAATCCATGTATTGTTTGTCTCTGATGCATCTTTCTCTAAGGTATTCCACTCACTAATGCCCTAAACTGAAGGAATTTTTTCTTGCAGCTCTCTGTGTAGCCTAATTCATATTATCAGTTTCTATTTGCATCTCCTCTGTATGTGTGTTAATTCTGTGTTATGTATTTTTGGGTTAATTTTATATGAATGTATTTGTATAGTCTCTGTGTGTGTACTTTCAACTATTAGTTATTTAACTTAATATCCTGATCACCCCCTCCATTATGGCTTGTACATTATGTGCATTGTGCATTATTTCTATATTATTTAATTTTTTAATATTAGAGCTAATATTTCCTCAGATTGGGGAGACATTCAGTGACCCGCTGAATGCATGTCGAAGTGTTGAATGCGTGAAGACCACAGAAGGCAAGGTGGATAAAATAGAAAAGATCTACTCGTGTGATGAATCGTGCCCTGCAGGCTGGGAATATGAACCGTCGCCTCTCTACCCTCAACAGTGCTGTGGAGAGTGTGTCCAGGTACCAACTCTTACTTTCCTTCTTCTTTCACCAAACAACATTACAGCTCAGGCTTAAATAGTATTGAAATCTGGAATGAATTGAAATTGGGAGTTAACAAAGTTGTTTGGAAATATTATATTTGACCTATTATTTTCCAGTGTTGTATGTTTCATAAATGCATCCCTACTTAATATAACCAAAGCAAAAACATTTGTGTCATTGTAATTGTACAGATTTGTTTACATCCCTTCATGCAAGCCACCACAACACACAGCATATCGAGCAAGTCTTAAAGCTGATAAGATTAATTTGAAAGTTTATATATTTACTGTATTACCATTAGGGTAAAGTGGTGATAATAAGAAATTATATTATATTTATATTTTCAGAGAGTAAGGTACTAGGTAAGTTCGGGTCATAGTTGAAAGGGTCTGTGTTCAAATCTCATGGTAGGATACAAGCATTTGGGCAATGTTTCTTTTCACCTGATACCGCTGTTCACATAGCAGTAAAACAGCCAATCCTCAGGTCTAATTAATTATATTGAATGGACTTCCTCCCTCATTGAACCACCTGAATACTTATCTAGATATTCATGATGTGTTGAGGGCTTCTTAACTCCTGGGATGTGCCACTGTGCTGGATGTGGTGGAGGCTGACTCCATACACAGTTTCAAATATAGATATGATAGAGCCCAGTAGGCTCAGGAATCTGTACACTGGCGAGTACTGTTTACACCCAGCAACACTCAGGTGTGCATAAAAAACAATGTCCTAATATTGTTATGCATTCCCTGATCACGGGGGAAAAATACAAAAACTTTTATGTGACTACCCCGGGGGTAGTTGCCTCAAGGGTGGTTGCCCTGGGGTTGGTTGCCCCGGGGTTGGTTGCTCTGGGGGGGTGGTTGCCCCAGATGAAATGACTTGAAAAAGGCAACCCCTTTTTCAAGTCATTTGGAGACTACCGCTGTAGGGATTTTATGTTGCTTGATGATTGCCCGACCTTGAGGTCCGCTGGGGTTTTCATTGCTGCTGTTTGACCTTGGGTAGGGAGTAGTATCCTCACTAGTAGGGCACAAGGGAGTAGTATCCTCACTAGTAGGGCACAAGGGAGTAGTATCCTCACTAGTAGGGCACAAGGGAGTAGTATCCTCACTAGTAGGGCACAAGGGAGTAGTATCCTCACTAGTAGGGCACAAGGGAGTAGTATCCTCACTAGTAGGGGCACAAGGTACTGTGCAGCTTGTCACCTATTATCACAGCGGCCGGTTTTGTTCCTCCTGGAGACGTACTTTTGCAGGGTTTTTCTTTTTCTTTTTGTTTGTTGCCAGGTGGGGGGTCTGCCCCTTGGTTATTGTCCTTTCTTTTCTTTGGGAGCGTGGCATACGTTCTGTCGGACCCGCATGCTCCAATCGAATTGACTAATGCCATGGTCTAATATATGCATATCAGCCCGATATAGCTCCAGGGAACCAGAGGGGGCTCTCCACAAATATGTGCAAAGTGACTTAAATATTAGGCTATTAGACTGTAAAGCACCTCTCAGGGATGATATTTAGAAAAGTGGTTTAATGTTTGCAGGTTTTTGAGGAATTGAGAATACCTGCAATTTGTAGATGTTTAGGAATAATGAGAAGGGCAGTTGGAGTCGTTTCATTCTGTTTCCCGAGAAGGTGTTTTGCTGCCTTATACTCTGATTGCTGCTTCTTACTTCTTTTTTGCAAAACAAATGGGGTAATAAAGTATGTGAACGAATTCTATAAATTTTTGGATAATTGACACTTTGAATGCATAGCTGAAAAATGCTGCAATATATTTTATATAAACTTTACAATTTGAATGTATGGACAGAAGGGCTTCTTATTATTTTGCCCCATTTAAATGTCCAGCCTATTAACTTCCATTTAATTTGTAATTTAGGAATGTGGTCCTTATAATGCTTTACATCTTTCATATTCCACTAAAATCTTAATTTACACTTGAAGGAGAGAGAATGAACATACTAGAAACTACATTATTGATTTATGTCTGCGCTTTTTATGCAGTGTTAATTAAACAAAATTCCCGAGCGTGTTGCTATGTTAGCGAGTGATTCTTCCTCAGGTTGCCTGTGTTGTGGAAGGTGAAGTGAAGCCTGTGAATGCAACCTGGGTCTCCGAGGACCTGTGCACCACCTATACTTGCTCAACAGATAAACATGTGAGTTAACTTTAGTAATTACCCAAATGTAATTAATTAAGTGTAGTTACAGGATGCTCGAGGTGTCCTGTCTTCCCATCATTGTCATATAATGCTTTGACACTACTGAGAGTTTTGGCCTTCACTACTTTCTCATTTAACTTATTCCATCCGTCTACCACTCTGTTTGAGAACGCGAACTTTCTTATATTTCTTTGGCAGCTTTGTTTAGTCAGCTTAAATATAGGACCTCTTGTTCTTGAAGTTCCAGGGCTCAGGAATTCTTCCCTATCAGTTCTGTCATTTCCATTAGTATTTTGTACATAGTGATTATATCGTCTCTTTTTTTTCTTCTATCTTTTAGTTTTTTGAATATTTAATTCCTCTAACCTCTTCTCATAGCTCTTGTCCTTCAGTTCTGGGAGCCACTTAGTGGCATGTCTTTGCACCTTTTCCAATTTGTTGATGTGCTTCTTAAGATTAAGAAACAGTCTCCGTGGTGTAGTGGTAAGACACTCGCCTGGTGTTCCGCGAGCGCTATGTCATGGGTTCGTATCCTGGCCGGGGAGGATTTACTGGGCGCAATTCCTAAACTGTAGCCTCTGTTTAACGCAACAGTAAAATGTGTACTTGGATGAAAAAACGAATCTTCGCGGCAGGGGATCGTATTCAAGGGACCTGCCCGAAACGCTACACGTACTAGTGGCTCTACAAGAATGTAACAACTCTTGTGTATATATCAAAAAAAAAAAAAAAAAAAAAAAAAAAAAAAAAAAAAAAAAAATATGGGCACCACACAACCGCTGCATATTCCAGCTTTGGTCTCACAAAGATCGTGAGCAATTTCCATAGTACAGTATTTCACCATCCATGTTGTTAAAAGCAATTCTGTAATTGGAAAGCATAGCATAGGATGTTTGCACAATGTTCTTTATGTGGTCCTCAGGTGATAGTTTTCTGTCCAGAACCACCCCTAGCTCTCTTTCTTTATTATAATTTTTTTAAGCTTTTTTACATAATTTGTAGGTTGTGTGAGGTCAGTATTCTCCTATTCCACATTCCATAACATATCATTTATTCACATTAAATTCTATTTGTGAAGTGGTGCTCCATACACTTATTTTGTCCAAGTCATTTTGAAGGGCATGACAATCATCTTAAGTTTCTTATCTTCCCCTAGTATCTTAGCATCATCAGCAAACATGTTCATATAATTCTGTATTCCTTCTGTTGTGCCATCTGCTAATGTAATTACTGACTTGTATCTTACTTGTATTATTTCAAAGTTGTATAATAAATAACTTTTACACCTACTGATTTAATTGTTTACATTATATATTTTATTACGCTATTTGTGTTTAATGGTTTTTAAAGTTTAATATGGCAATTCAATACAGTATTGTATTTTCAGGACCAGATTCAGATCCAGGCTGTAGATGTTCAGTGTTCCAAACCAAGCGAAGACGATCTAAAGAAATATGTATTTGAGGAGAGCAAAGTGCCTGGAGAGTGCTGCTCTCTCTATACCCGTGTCACTTGCCTTTTAGATGGCATTCACATCCCTGTAAGTTGAAGTTTTTTGTACTCGATAGATATATATATATATATATATATATATATATATATATATATACATATATATATATATATATATATATACATATATATATATATATATATATATATATATATATATATATATATATATATATATATATATATATATATATATATATATATATATATATATATATATATATATATATATATATTTTTACACTTCAAACTTTATTGACTGAGGGATCACAGCATTCTTGCACATTAGTATTGTGTAAATAACTTTGTCTATACAGTACTGTAAAATAATTACTCCATGTTACTGAGTGTATTTTAATATTAAATGAACCTTTAATTTTTATATTTTTCATATTTATATACTCTATTACCATACTTTTTCTCTGACAGATTGGGGAAAGTGTTCAAGACCCCCAGGACAATTGTGCGACTATCACCTGTGAAGCCGGTGCAGATCAAAATGCTACTCGTAGGGAGAAGGAGACAAATTGTGTCACAAAGTGTGACCTGGGTTCAACATATGCTCCACCATTACCTTTCAGGTAAATTTGAAAAACCTGTATTTACCTGAATTTTTCCAAGAGTGGTCTCTAGTGGCCATGTTTGTCGAGGACAGAACATGGCCACTCACTCACTGTTCATGAAAAAAATATTCCAGGTGAATTTTGAACTGGATCACGGTCTTGGCATTTATGGCTGTGACAATTTCATGGAGAAAAATTTATCTGCAGTTGTGTGTCCTACATTGTGTCTTATTGAGGTTCAAATTGTTGGCCCTTGTGTGATTGTTGCATTGAACCTTTTAAAGAAATGTTCTGGACTAATATCTAACAATTTGTTCAATATTTTAAAGGTCTTGATTGAGTTCAGCTCTGTCTTGTCTGGTTTGTATTGTTGTTAGTCTTGAGGCCCTCAGTGTTTCTTAGTGTGAGAATTGACTTAGTACTGGAATGATTTTTGTGTCTATGCACTAAACATTTTTTCGAAGCAGTTACATTCTTTTGGAGGTAACGTCTCCATGCTTGAAAACAGTAGTCCAGATGAGGTTCTCCACTGATTGGTACATCTTAACAACCACTTTCTTTTCCTCGAGGTTAAGTTTCTACTGATTGTTCCTAAGGTTTGGTTGACTTTACTGTGGAGAGCCCCTTCGGCTCCCCAGAGCTATACCGGGGTGATATATATATTTATTTATTTATTTATTTATTTATTTATTTATTTATTTATTTATTTATATACAGCCACTAGCACACATAGCATTTCGGCAAGTCCTTAAACTAACCTTATAACAAATCCTTAAACTAACAGATAGTTTTAGAGAATTAAGAGTAAAATTGACAAGAAGTGTTTAACAGGTACTTTACAGCTTTACTTTACAGGTACAGATAATTTCAAGCAGAATAATTATAGTAAAATTGTCAAAAGAAAAGAAATGCTTACAGGTACATTGCAAGAAATTTTGACCCAAGAGCAGATTAAAATAATACACGATAATAACCATACACAATAATGAACAAGGAATGCTAAGTACAATTAGGAAAACATGTCAGGGTTATACATTGGATCACTGAAGCACAATATGAGGATCATTACAAGGAGTAATGCAGTAGAATATGCACTCAATACAACAACCATGATAACAGAAGATCTAAGATTACAATGGTGAAGAATCTGGCTTAGGTACAAAGAATGGGGGATTGGGTAGCACTAGAAACAGTGTGAAGATAAAGCTCTAGGTAGAAGACTATGAAGATGAAATTAGGTACTTTTTGGTTTTATATTTGAATAAGGCAAAAGTTGGACAGCTTTTCAGTTCAATAGGGAGTTCTATAGACTAGGTCCCTTTATTTGCATAGTATTTACACAGATTTAGTTTGACTCTGAGGATATCAAAGAGATATTTATGTCTGGTGTGGTGATTGTGTTCTATTACATCTGTCCAGGAAGAGTTTTGGAACAGGGTTTGCACTTAAAAAAAGGGTTTTATAAATGTAATTAACACAAGAGAATGTATGGAGTGAATTTATGTTTAGCATGTTTAGGGATTTAAACAGGGAAGCTGTGTGTTGTCTGAAAGCAGAGTTTGTTATTATCCTGATAGCAGATTTCTGCTGGGTGATGATGGGCTTGAGGTAGTTTGCAGAGATTGAACCCCAATGCACAGATACCATAAGTAAGATAGGGATAGATAAGTGCATAATAGAGTGAGAGGAGAGCAGAGTAGGGTACATAATATCTGATCTTAGAGAGTATACCAACTGTTTTAGAAACCTTTTTAGTTATGTGTTGAATGTGAGTGCTGAAGTTTGAGTCTCTTGTCTAGGTATGGGCCAAGGAACTGGCCTATGTATGGCCTATATATGTATTACACCGTGGCATCGGTCTATTCGATGGAGTTCTTGCCTACTGGGGACCACGAGCCAGAACTTGACCCCCTCAGAGGCACGAGGAGTAATGGCTTATAGAAACCCCCACGTGGTTGGGAGCATTCCATGTTTGCCATCAATCGGGTTAGGCATCCAGAAAGGTAGGCATCCCAAAACACACTCCACCCTGGTTACAAAATTGCTACCTAAAGCCAAACTAGGCAAGAAGAACTCCCAAATCTAAAAACAAGCAAGCATGACGTTACAACTGCCACCATGCCAATATCAGCCCAGCCGTTCCCCCTCCCAGGGAGGGGGAAGGGGAAGCACCAGACCCCTTGTGCCAGCTATCCAACCCCAGTTCTGAGGCTGATGTGTTGAGTGGTGGTCGTTTGACTCTGGCTCATGTCTTTGATCAGTGCTGTGCCTTGTGGTGGTGTTCTGCTGTGTGGTGGTGTGTGAGCCAGAAGTAATTCAAGACGTACTGGGGCTGCATGCACCTAAGGCCATCTTTCCTAGGTGCCCTGTAAGTACTGCCTTTAAGGCTTGGGGTTACCTTCCACAAATCGTTCAGGAACTACCTCCGTAGGGATCTTTTGCTGCTCAGTGATTGCCTGCCCTTGGGGTCAGCTGGGGTTTTCATTGCCGCTGTTTGACCTTGGGTAGGAGGTAGTATCGTCACTGGTAGGGGCGCGCAAGGTACCGTGCAGCTTGTCTACCATTATACACAGTAGCCGGTTCTGTTCCTCCTGGGGATGTGCTTTTTGGGGAGATTTTTTTTTTTTTTTTTTTTTTTTTTTTTTTTTTTTTGCCTGGTGTGGGGGGGGGGGGTCTGCCCTTGGTTATTATTGACCCCCTCCCCCCAATTATTTTGGTGGTTCCCCACTAGGCCCCCGTGATAAATCAGCAGACTGCCTTTTGCCATGTACTCTAATGTACCTAATGCCATGGCAGAGTTGAAAGCTACTGAGCGATGCCTAAAGCTACTGAATTATGCATACCTTTCTGGGTGCCTAACCCCGGTCGATGACAGATAAGGAAAAACCCCAACCACAGGGGGATTTTTCCAGGCCCATTGCTTCCTGCAACCGTTCTGAAGAGGCCAAGTTCTGGCTTATGGTCCCTGGTAGATCGAACTTCATGGACTAATGTTCCGGTCTAGTATATCACACATTAGCCCGATAGCTCCTGGGAACCTCCGAGGCTCACCCTAGAAAACGCCGCTTCCTTATATTCAATGCTGGTTTTATTTGCCTACCTTCTGAAGTCACAAATGTTAAGACATTTGTTAAAATTTTAGTTAAAAATTAAAATTTTTTAACTCCAGTTAAAAATTTTGCTGAAAAACTCTTTATGAATAATAAAGGGACATTTTATGAGTCACCAGATTCCTGTGCCAACCTAAGCCAATAGTGATGGTGGCTCTCTGGTAAATATTTTTACAATTCAGCTCAGCAATGGAAGATGGCTGAAATAAATGATGGCCCATATCTAATGAATGATTTATGTCTCTTATTTCCAGCAATGATTGTTGTGGTAAATGTGTCAAGACACACTGTGTTGATGATGGCAGATCTTACTCCATTGGTGAACGCTGGGAAAGTCACGGAGATGTTTGTTATGAGTACAGTTGTGAGGCCCGTAATGAGGTTCTCACCACTATTGCTGCCAAAAAGGAATGTCCGTACTTTGACCCTGAGTGTCCTGAGGAGGAGATTTTTATGGATGAATTAGGCTGTTGTAAATTGTGCAACATTACCAGACAAGAAAAAAGTAAGTAATTGTCATTCTGTAAGTTAATATTTTCCTAATTTTACTTCCTTATCTGAATAGTGCACATCAACACACAATCCTCATTACATAAACTTTAACAATAACTAATTTTAGCCCTTACATTGTGGTTATCGTCACATGTCGTTTCATGGGGTAATGCGGTTCTTATCATACTCTGATTTAAAATATTATTGTCAGAGTTTTACATCAATGATGCAAATATTGATATAATAATTCACTGTGTTGGGGGACAGGAAGCCAGAGTGTATTCATACATGTTAGTCTTTTATCAAGGTACCTCCCTTCCCCCCAAGGTCAAATTACTGACCCCACTCAGGATGCAACCTCACAACATTCTGACTAACTCCTGAGTACCTACTTGCTGCTAGGTGAACAGACGCATTAGTTGAAAGGAAATGTGCCCAACCATTTCTGTCCTGCCCAGGATTCGAACCCAGAATTCTCGATTGTGTGTTAAGAACGAACCTAACTGTACTACTGGGACCCTATTATAGAGCAATAATAGCCCTATATGGATGTAGTGGAGTTTACCATGACACAAAAAGAAACTCCTGCTATTGGTTCATGATTACCTTACCGTGCAAATGTGTTGATTTTTCGTGGCGATTGCCAATGCGGTATTCGTCATGGTATGAAATTCCATTATAAATACATATGTACAGTATAGTGATTAGGCTCATATGGTTTTCACAAGTCTTCATGGTTGTAATGAAGTACTGTACCCTGAATAACAGGTCAACCATCGTAATCATCATTTGAATATATTAAAGGAACTGCAGAAGACCTACTGGCCTGGATGAGGCAACTCCTATTTATATCCACCCATTCATATATGGGCCTATTAACCCATATGAGGCACCACCTATTTATTGAGAGTGCCAGTAGTACAATCGGGTTTATTTATCAACTCGGCAGGACAGAAATGGTTGGGCACGTTTCTTATCCCCCTAATGCCCCTGTGCACCTAGCAGTAAATAGGTACCCAGGAGGTAGCTTGTTGTGGGGTTGCATCCTGGGAATGGTCAATAATTCAACCTTGGGAGGTGGGGGGACGTCAATATAAACCTAACATACAATGTATGCATGAACTAAGCATATGAAGATTTCTGTTAAAGAATGAGAGAGATATGCATAGTACAGTTAGTACTTGTATGTGAAAAATTACTGCCAAAAGTGAAAGTAGCTAATTTTGAATTAATGGAAAGACATTCTTTGTGAAATCAGATAATTGAAAAAATGCTAGAAACTGATGATGAGTTTAATTACCTAGGGTTTATGACTGACAAAATGGAAATTTGTTCAAGTGAGGTTTAGGGTAGAGTGAGCCAAGAAAGGAAAGTGGCAAGTGCAATTAAAATCCTGATGTGGATATTTACAATATAGAGGGATTTAGCTGGAAGGCTTTATGGGAGGGAGAAGTGCTGGTGTGGCATGAGCATGGCAAATTTAGTTATATTAGTAGAGATGGACACTCTAAGAATCATTCATAGTCTTAGGAGGATAGAGGGAATGAAGAATAATCATATTATGGACAGATGTAGAGTTCATACATGTGTGACTCATTACATTAATGGGTGTGCACTCAGATGGTATGGCCATATTGAAGGACTGGATGGTGATAGTGGTGAAGAGTGTAGTTAAGCAACTCTGAGTTAGGAGAAGAGGAAGGTCAAGAATATGGGACATCATGAGTTAGAAAAATGCTTCTTAAAGGGAGCCGGTTGGCCAAGCGGACAGCACGCTGGACTTGTGATCCTGTGGTCCCGGGTTCGATCCCGGGCGCCGGCGAGAAACAATGGGCAGAGTTTCTTTCACCCTATACCCCTGTTATCTAGCAGTAAAATAGGTACCTGGGTGTTAGTCAGCTGTCACGGGCTGCTTCCTGGGGGTGGAGGTCTGGTCGAGGACCTGGCCGCGGGGACACTAAAAGCCCCGAAATCATCTCAAGATAACCTCAAAATATGAATAACGCACAAGAAATAGAAGTGAACAGGGCTAAGCAGAGGCAGTTAGGAGGGTGTAAATAATCATCCTGTCATCCCCACATGATAGTACCTACAGCAACTATTGGCCAAACTTACACAAAATGTATTGTTGGACCCCCAAAACTTCACTTTGTACTACAGCATTAATTTTGTAGAGGGCATGAGGAAAAAGACAACAACTAAACCTAAACTTTCCTAGACCATTTGGAGTATTCCAATAATAGAAATTACACTTTTTATATATAACCGTCCAATGTTGTGTTTCACCAAGAGTGGCTGTAAGTTATGTCAGTGTTGGAGGATGGGTTGGAATAATTGCAAGTACAGTACTTCATTACTATCATGTTTTTATTAGTCCTCTAACAAAATAATTAATATATTTTATGTAATTAAGAAATGTGTTAGATTAGAAATTAGTTCTATTTGTTTAAAATGAAGAGTTAACAATAGTAAACATATGAATCTTATTTGTTTTATAAGAGCACAGTAGTGGTAAAGGAGCAGCAAGGTCCTGGGCAATACTGGACTGTTTCTGGAATTTAGACAAAAATTATAGCGAATGCTTTAATTTTGAATATACTAATTCTACTGTAATTCTAAAGTATCAACTTTCTTTAAAAATATTTATTTTTCCTTTAAGATTTTCCTTGATGTTACTCAAAATAACCTGAAAATTGTAACTTATTAATTTTTTGCCTTTATTTATACTATTCAGGAGACTGCAAACCAAAGCCCATGCCTGCCCATGAAACTATAGGCATCTTCCAAATCTCAACAAGACATGTGGGAACATGTAAAAACCCTGCCCCAGTGCCAGACTTCAGGCAGTGTTCTGGGCACTGTGATTCCTTCACAATGTTCCAAGGCCAAGGTTAGTAGCTTAAATAACTTAAATAAGTGATCTACAATATCTTTCTGTGGGAGCCCCTTGTGGCTCCCTGAAGCTACTATCACTGATAATGCTATACTACTGGGTGCCATCAGTCACAGAGTTCTATTTCACCACCCGGGGACCACAAGACAAAATCTGGCCCCCTCTCAGAGATATATACAAGAGTTTTTACATTCTTGTACAGCCACTAGTACGCGTAATGTTTCGGGCAAGTTCTTAATCCTATGGTCCCTGGAATACGACCCCCACGAAGAATTGTTTTTACAACCAAGTACCCATTTTACTGTTGAGTTAAACAGAGGCTACAGTTAAGGATTTGTGCCCAGTAAATCCTCCCCGGCCAGGATACGAACCCATGACATAGCGCTCGCGGAATGCCAGGCGAGTGTCTTACCACTTCACCACGGAGACTGATATTATTATTATTCATGTTTGCCATCACCAGGAAGAGCACCCATAAAATAATAAAATAAAACAGACCACTGCTTGGCTAGACACAAAACTGTAGTCTCAAAACTGCAAAAAGAACTTCCCAAAAGCTGTAAACAGACGATCATAACTTCATGAAACTAGCATCAGCTCGTTCGCCCCACCTCCTTTTCCCCCTCGTATGGGGAGAGGGAGACAGCCAGGTGCTCCATCCTCAGTTCAATTTCTGACATAATAAGTGCATGGTGCCCTCTCTATCGCTCTGGCGCCTGTGTCCTGCGTTTAGCTGTGTGGTGTTTTGTCTTAGTGACTGTTTTTTGTGCACTTTAGTGTAGCATGAACCAGGAGTGTAGCACTTGGAGCTGCATGTGCTCAGGGCCCTCTTCCTTGGGCACTGTTTCAGTGCTCTCCTTGCACTGCTAGGGTTTCCTTCCATGGAGTGTTCAGAGATCATCCCTTTAGAGGTCATCCTCGCTTGTGGTGGGCCTCGCCCTGGGTAGTTTGTTATTAGTCACTTCAAAGGTGTTTCTACTGGCTAGTAAATCATCTCTACTAGTTAGTAAATCCACCTCTACTGGCTAGTAAATCATCTCTATTAGTTAGTAAATCCACCTCTACTGGCTAGTAAATCATCTATACTAGTTAGTAAATCCACCTCTACTTGCTAGTAACTCCAATTCTAGTGCCCTATAAGGGGCACAAGTTTCTAAGCCATACCCTAGAGTATGAACAATCAAAACCCATATTTACTGCAAGATAGACTTACTAGAAAAAGAAAGGTCCCTAATGTATGCTCTATCATAACACTGACAGTAATCCAGTACATAAACATACCTGGGCAGACACTCTTCGTCCCAAGTTCGGGCCAACCAATGTTAAGGTAACAAACAGGGAAAATGATAGTGTCGTATCTCTACAAAGGGTTTTATTTCTAGTTCATAAAGTTACTTCACAAGGTTTATTTCTGGAGCTTAAAGTTACTTTGCAAGATAACTATTAAAACGGTGGAGATAATTTCACAGAACATGTGAAAAGAATTAATCATAAGAATTACTTTAAATACTGGTCCCACTAAAACCGGGACTTAAAGTAGTTACGTTACTTTACAATCTTCTTACAATTTTAATTGCAAATTCCATATATGATAACATAAAGGTCTTACTAGTTAACACCTAAATATCATGACAATGATTGGTAGAACACAGAACATGTGGTCAACAATACCTCACTCTAGGATAGACGGATGAAACACATGATACCAGCTGAACACTGGGGACGTGTACACAACTTGTATATATAAATTCTACACCTAACTATAACAATAACAATAGCACCACAAAATTCACGTCACTGCACTTTACATAATGTTGAAAACCGCTGAGCATCTCTGGACGTCGGCCGGTTCTCTCTACTATAATAATAATAATAATAATAATAATAATAATAATAATATTTTATTTAGGAAAAGTACATACATAGATGCAGTTACAAACATTCTGATTGATTTATAGATAGAGCTAGTACATACAATACCTAAAGCCACTATTATGCATAGATTTTCAGGGCAAGGTGAGGTGGGGGGGGGGAACACTGACTAAAACTTAATAGTAATTGAGCTTAAAGTATAAATTGCATTGAAAAAAAATTAAATAAAAGATAAAAAAGGGGGGGGAACATGGTAGAAAATAGCCAATATACAAGCTAGTCAGCAAATAGCATTGTTTAAAAGTTGTAAGACATGGGTTGACATTAAGGGGTAAGGAAGGTTACATGGAGTTAATTAGGTAGTACTTAGTTTACATCTTAAACTGGTTAAGAGAGGTATAGCCTTTGACATGATTGGGAAGGTCATTCCACATTCTGGGTCCCTTGATTTGTAGAGCATTTCTAGTTTGATTAAGTCGTACTCTTGGAATATCAAATAGGTATTTGTTTCTGGTGTGGTGCCCATGGGTTCTGTTACAACCTTCTAAGAAGCTTTTATGGTCAGGATTGACATTACAATTCAGAGTTTTATATATATAGAGTACACATGAGAGGATGTGCATTGACTTAATATCTAATATATTCAGAGATTTGAGTAAGGGTACCGAGTGCTGTCTGGGGCCAGAGTTAGAGATTGTTCTAATAGAAGCTTTGTGTTGGGTAATTATCGCTAGCCAAGTGAACGAATCACCAGCATGCTTCTCTCTCCAACCACCAGTGCACCAATAATGTTTCTTTCAAATCATATCCTCAATTTATTTATTTATTTGTCTCATTGAGTTCCAAACTGGTTTCCTACATTTAACATTGATTTATACACTTATTTTCAATAACTGAATGTACTTGATATGATTTATTTCCTTCTTTGAATTGGTGTTTATATTATTTAAGAGGGAGAACCTCCTCACACTGACAATGTACTGCTCATGTGCAGGACTAGCCACTGCACTGGCTGCTCATGTGCAGGACTAGCCACTGCACTGGCTGCTCATGTGCAGGACTAGCCACTGCACTGGCTGCTCATGTGCAGGACTAGCCACTGCACTGGCTGCTCATGTGCAGGACTAGCCACTGCACTGGCTGCTCATGTGCAGGACTAGCCACTGCACTGGTGGCACTTCTAAATGTCTTTACCTTACAAACGCACACAGTCCAGTTGTCAACACTAACACATTCTTCCAAAAAAGACCTCTTCCTTACAGCCTAGCAAATCCATGTCTGTGGCTAGTAAATCACCTCTACCAGCTAGTGAATCCACTTCTATTGTTTAGTAAATCTGCATCTAGTGGCTAGTAAATTACTGTACCTCTATTGCTAGTAAATCTATCTCTACTGGCTAGTTGATCCACCTCCACTGGCTAATTGAGCTACTTCTGGCTAGTAAATCAGCATCTCCTGCATAATAAATCACTTCTACTGGCTAGTAAATCTGCCTCTCCTGGCTAGTGAACACATTTACATTTTTGTCAAGAATTAGTATGCTTGCTCTCTCCATGAGTATTTATTTATAATTATGTTCGTTGAAATTCACAATTTCAACACTTCATTCAATCATTGATATTAACAACTGAGGGAAGATGAGGGTTACGTTAGCTCCTATACACTCTGTTTTCCCTGGAGGTTTGTTATTCATATTCCAATCTGTTGGCTACACTCCAGATCAAGGCGTAGCATGTTTAATATCTAATATTCAGACTAATATTTTAGTTTATGTAATGAATTATTTTTTTCAGGTCGACAAGCAAATCATATCTCGACATGCTTCTGCTGTAAAGCTTCCAGGATGGAAAAGATAAGAGTCCAGTTGAGATGTGACTCGGGAGTAACCTTCAGTCCTGTCTATAACAACATCGTAGAGTGTGAATGTCAGAAGTGTAATGATGGTGTGCCTGAATACATGGGTGATGACCCAAGCCTTGATGATATTGACTTCTATTCCATGACAGAAGATACTCTTAGACAACATTTTCAAAATTAAATAACAATAAAACCATCCTACTTATCATGTTCATTCTAATGCATTGTACATTTGTATGATTAATTTGGTTGTGATTTCATAAAACAATGTCTAAATCTGTTGATGACCTTTGCCTTCCCAGGATATCCATCAGTTCTCTTCATATTATCATACTTCTGGTTATGCATGCTTATCTCATTTGAAAGATACATTATCTTTCAAAAGCATGGCCATTCTTTGGGATTCATCCATTCGCTAAATAATAATTATTACTGGCAGCCAAGAGTTCATGATAATGTTAAAAGAACTGTATTTGACTTTGTGGACCTCTGATGCTGACTGACCTCCTTGGATTATCCATCACCCTGTAAATAGTTTCACTTAAATCATTAACTGCAAGTAATAAAAATACAAAAACACATGAGCAATGAAAAAAGTACAAAAATATGCTGACACAATGAAGTGTTATTGTATCAATAAAAGGAACATCACTGACATTGCATTTTTTACTCCCAAATGAAATTTGTAGTTGGTAGAACTGGGGTAAAGGAAGTGGTGCTTGTGCAAGAGATATTGGTGTAACTAAGTGATTTGTTTACTCTAGAAGTTTACCCGGGTTTTATAATAATATGTCTGTTCAATGTACAGTAAAGAATATGAGGATGCAGTCATATGGGAGATCAAGGTAAGAAAATTAAAGAACTATGTGGATTTAGTGTTGATAGGAGTAAATAGCAGTATTCAAAATTTGACATATGCAGATTATGTAGTTGTCAGAAAATATAGACTGGTAAAATGGAAATAAGGGGAAAGGGTCTTGGTAGTACAGTTGGGTTTGTTCACGACTCACAATAGAGAATTCCGGGTTCGAATCCCCCGGGCAGGATAGAAATGCATTGACAGAGGTACATTTCTAATCAAATACACCTGTTCACTTAGCAGTAAGTAGATACCCAGGAATTAGTCAACTTGTTGTTGGGTTGCATCTTGGGCGGGGCCGGGGATCAGTATTTTGACTTTACGGGGAACTAATGTGTATAAATACACTCTGGCAGCCTGTCCCCTGACAATGAATTATATAAAAAATTTAAGACCATAATGAAAGGAAACTATATACAGTATAAGGCCTATTTGCACATATGAGGCAGCTCCTATTTATATTTTTATTTTATTTTATTTATTTATATGTACAAGAAGGTACATTGGGTTCATGAGAGTACTGTACCCGCATGGATATTTTTAATTTTTGCAAAGCTACTAAAATGCACAGCATTTCGGGCACGTCCTTAATCTAAAAAATAATTTTAAGTAGATAATTTATAGCAAAATTTGAAGAATATTAATAGGCACATTGTAAGAAAATTTGAAGATTATCAATAGGTACAGTGTATGTACCTATAACTTACATATAACTATATATAACTATAACTTATATAACTATAACTTACAGTGTAAGTTATGGAATTAAAGCAAAATTCCATAAGCAGGACTGGTGGGCTGAACTAAGATGATTTACTAAGTGGATGGCACCTATAGCTGATTCCTTCCTGTGATTGGCTGTTGTGTGAATGGCAACAAAGAGTTTCTACCAATGATATGCCACTATTTTTTTTATTATGCACCCCATACCACTTGTGGGCGGAGCTTGGAACTTCCTACCCGAGCACAACAACCTGCCTTATGGGTTACTGTTTGGCTATTTATAGTGCGTTGGAAAAGCAACAGATGGCGTTAGTTGTATTTTGTAGGATGATTTGTATAAGTGTAATTTGATGTCAACAGATGGCGTAACCTGTATCTTATGGCCACTGTTGACCAGCCAGTTGATAGTGTTCTCTTCTGCCGACAGATGGCATCAGCTGTATTATTATTACTTCCGAATTCCCTTTAAATACTGATCTACAAATCCCTTGGCTTATGATAAGGTTTTATACCATTTATGATATGTATTAGATAACTTGAGTTCCGCAATTACTTTTATTTATCAACTGTTGAGGATATCATCATATAATGTCTGGTTAGGACGTACTGCTCTCGATTGATGAAGATTAAGCCACCCAAGAGGTGGCACGGGCATGAATAGCCCGTAAATACTGCTCTTGTAATATTATTCAGGGGGGGGGGAACTATCAAGTGAAAGCGCCAAGCCATTACGACTATATAGCACTCGGAAGGGGTCAGGATACGGATTTGGGATGGAACGGGGGAAAGGAATGGTGCCCAACCTCTTGGGCGCACCATCTGGTCACCATTTGGTCCGGGAGACATCTCCCGGACCATTTGGTCCGGGAGATGGTCCGGCGGGACTTCTCCTCTCTTCTTTATATAGGCTCCCACGGCGCTGCGCCGCGGAACGCGCTGCGCAACTGTCTTTCTCCTCCATCAGAAATTCCTCCGCATTCCTACATAATGCAGCGGTTATTTTCTGATAATGGAGGAATAAGACACCAAGAGTATGGGGTGTGTGTACGTGCAGAAATAATATTAATAAAACAATTAACATCGTGTAGTGTACTCTATATAACAAAATATATTACTTTGAAACCCATATCATTCACTAAAAAAAATTGGGCTACTCTTATTACAAATTCGCTACTTTTAGGCCGTCAACTCGCTACTTTCAGCAATTTAGATCTGGCAACCGTGGCTGGCTCCCGGCCCTCAGTTGCCCTCAGGAGCTCAGCGTGGGAGGATGCACCGCTCGTCCCTCAGCTAACTCCCTCGTCTTCATTCTCTTACCTAGTAAAGTAAAGTAAATTTTATTCAGGAAAGTACATACATAGTTGATTTACAAACATAATGTTGTATGTTCTAGGTCTATCTATAAATCCAATACCTAAAGCCAACATAGGAGGCATAGCGTTTCGGGCAAGGTGTGGGGGAAGAAAACAAACCAACTTAATAGTAATTGGGATTAGGTATAAATTGTTCTGAAAAAAGGAATAAAAAATAAAAAAAATGGGGGGGGGGAGAGAACATGGCAGAAATCATCAATTGTACAACTTGGTGAACAAACAGCATTGTTAAAAAAAATAGCAGACATGGGTTGACATTTAGGAAGTAAGATAGGTTACAGGGAGTTAATTAGGTAGTACTTAGTTTTACTCTTAAACTGGTTGAGAGAGGTACAGTCTTTAACATGATTGGGAAGGTCATTCCACATTCTGGGTCCCTTGATTTGTAGAGCATTTCTAGTTTGACTAAGTCGTACTCTAGGAATATCAAATAGGTATTTGTTTCTGGTGTAGTGCTCATGGGATCTGTTACAACCTTCTAGGAAGCTTTTGAGGTTAGGATTGGCATTACAGTTCAGCGTTTTATATAGAGTACACATGAGAGGATGTAGAGTGACTTAAATTAATATCTAACATATTCAGAGATTTGAGTAGGGGTACCGAGTGATGTCTGGGGCCAGAGTTGGATATTGTCCTAATAGCAGCTTTGTGTTGAGTAATTAGAGGACGTAAATGATTTTGGGTAGTAGAACCCCAAGCACAAATACCATACTTGAGATATGGATAGATGAGGGAGTAATAGAGAGTCACCAGGGCAGGGCAGGGTACATAATATCTGATCTTAGAAAGAATGCCAACAGTGTTTGAAACTTTTTTTTTTGATATATTTAGAATGTGTCCCTGGAAATTCAGCTTGTGGTCAATGAGAACGCCAAGGAATTTGCCATCTACTTTGTTACAAATTTGAGTATTCTTTATCTTGAGATTTATTTGATTTGAGGATTTATTGCCAAATAAAATATTGAAAGTTTTGTCAATATTGAGGGTGAGTTTGTTGGCAATTAACCAGTGATGAACTTTATTTAGCTCAGTATTCACTGTGACATTTCAAAATAAAAAAAATAAAAATGTTTATTTAGGTAAGGTACATACATAAAAGAGATTTTACAAAGAGTGATGGATTTATAGTTAGGGCTAGTACATACAATGCCTAAAGCCACTATTACGCAAAGCGTTTCGGGCATTTAGAGCAAGGGGGTCAGGACTGGAGTAAATGAAGGTCGTGTCGCCAGCAAATGCTGTCATTATGGCGGTGTGTCCACTCACAGGATGAGTGACGCTGCCCAATACTGTCACTATGGCGGTGTGTTCACTCACAGGATGAGTGGCGCTGCCCAATACTGTCACTATGGCGGTGTGTTCACTCACAGGATGAGTGGGGCTTCCCAATACTGTCACTATGGCGGTGTGTTCATTCACAGGATGAGTGGCGCTGCCCAATACTGTCACTATGGCGGTGTGTCCACTCACAGGATGAGTGGCGCTGCCCAATACTGTCACTATGGCGGTGTGTTCACTCACAGGATGAGTGGGGCTTCCCAATACTGTCACTATGGCGGTGTGTCCACTCACAGGATGAGTGGCGCTGCCCAATACTGTCACTATGGCGGTGTGTCCACTCACAGGATGAGTGACGCTGCCCAATACTGTCACTATGGCGGTGTGTTCACTCACAGGATGAGTGACGCTGCCCAATACTGTCACTATGGCGGTGTGTCCACTCACAGGATGAGTGGCGCTGCCCAATACTGTCACTATGGCGGTGTGTCCACTCACAGGATGAGTGGCGCTGCCCAATACTGTCACTATGGCGGTGTGTCCACTCACAGGATGAGTGGCGCTGCCCAATACTGTCACTATGGTGGTGTGTCCACTCACAGGATGAGTGACGCTGCCCAATAAACTCGCCCCTCGGGGCAAACAAAAATTTAAATTATCTAACACTTTACTGCCGAATATAAGAAGAACTAAGAATTCCTAAGTACTGAGTGGTGCCAGTATTTACCCTTGGCCTCAGCGAGCTACTCCGCTCTCTATTTAAGCATCCAGAAAGCTTATCAGAGGAACTAGGAGTGCTGATGATAAATCCTGCAAGACTGCCTGTACTGCTGACTGGCACGTGTGTCTAGCATCTCAAAGGTTCTTAAGAGTGAGTGTGAAAGATCCTTTACTTGGAGACATATTTCACTAGACACGGTGTCTACTCCAGTGTCAGACTTGCCCTATCACCTGACCTTAATGATTGACTGTTGTAAGAACAATGTTGTTCCTTTCAGCCCTAATTGTTCCAGGTAATTCGTCGAATCGTATACAAATAGTTCCACTGTATCCCCCGTGTGCTGTTATATATCGCAGGCTTAAGGCTATACAGCAATTAGAAGGGATATGAGGATAAGGACTTATCTTGAGGTTATCTTGAGATGATTTCGGGGCTTTAGTGTCCCCGCGGCCTGGTCCTCGACCAGGCCTCCTCCCCCAGGAAGCAGCCCGTGAGAGCTGACTAACACCCAGGTACCTATTTTACTGCTAGGTAACAGGGGCATAGGGTGAAAGAAACTCTGCCCATTGTTTCTCGCCGGCGCCTGAGATCGAACCCAGGACCACAGGATCACAAGTCCAGTGTGCTGTCCGCCCGACCGACCGGCTTAGGGTAAGACGGAAGAAAGGAATGGTGCCCAACCACATGAACGGTTGGAGAGGTTGAGCGAGGTAGTTGTATTGAATGTTAGAGAGAATTACCAATGTTTGAGAAACTTTTTATTGCATTTTATTTGACAATTGAAATGTATTCATTCTGTCAGATGGTTGTTTAAAAGTGAAATAGTAACATTAAAATTTATGCAAGTCAGTATTTGACACTGAGTTAGATTCGAACTTTTATGGCTTAGATTGTAGCTTCTATGGCTTAGATTATAAATTTTATGGCTTAGATTATAGGTGTTATGGTAGCGAGCATTTGGCCATTGTTGATGTGGACGGGTGGAGCAGTCTTCTCATTCTGGACTAGGCTTGGTTTAGTTTGTGCCTAAGATATTGATAAAGATTATAAGTACTGGTAGGAATGTTTGGGTGAGGAGTAATATTAAAGTGACTAGCATGGGGGCGGGGAGGAGTGATAGTTACGGGGAAGAACTAATAGTCTATGGGTGTGGTAGTGGAGGCCATGTTGACATTAACATGACAACACCAAGCTGATCATCTCAGGAAAGTATAACGCTCAACATCACAGTTTTGGAAGTAATGGACAAGTGGGTAAAGTGTTGATGTGTGTAGAGATGATGTTGTAAGTAGTATTATAAGAAGGAGGGTGGTAGTATGGAGGACTATAGTGAGGGAGGGAGGGAGTGTGCGCGACTCCCGGCAGCGTAGTAATCTACGCAGAGCTGCCCCGCCAGTGGTGCTTCAGCCGTGTGAGTGGGTGCACGTTCCGCCCTCTCCGCTCCTCAATGACAAAAAAGTCGGAAATCAAAATGAATAATCTAAAATTCATATGCGGTAAGTGCAGTGTCTGCGAGCGAATCCCGAAGCCATCCTGTGGAGCTTGACGTGTTGACAGTGCTACGCTTATTTTCTGAATTTGACTTAGCGGAAGCAAATATGTAAGTGATGGTCTTTGTCACCAAGCTTTGCCAAGTCACGGCTCCTCAACCAACAGTCATGATCAGTTGTTGATGTATGACAACAACTAGTGTAGTAGGTGGGCAGACATGTGGCACAGTGTTGTGTTGACCCGCAGGAGGAGGCAGACAGTATTGTACGACAATGTCTAGAGTTTAAGACGCCAGTTGCAAGACATTTTGAGCACTGGACATCCTTGCTTAATGCTCCTTTGGCCAACTGATTAAAGTGAACTGAAGCTGTATTGATGAACTTTACTCACAAAGAGTAATGGTACTTTGTTAATACTATTAAATCACAGAGTATATCTTGCTTTACCAGCAACTATACTTGCTCATCACACAGACTTGGCGGGCCTCCCAGAGTCAACAAGTCAACAATCAATAGGTTATTCATAGTACTCACCTAGTTGTGCTTACAGGGGTTGAGCTTTGGTTCTTAGGTCCCGCCTCTCAACTGTCAGTCAACTGATGTACAGGTTCCTGAGCCTACTGGGCTCTGTCATATCTACATTTGAAATTGTGTATAGAGTCAGCCTCCACCACATCACTGCCTAATGCATTCCATTTGTTAACTACCATAACACTGAAAAAATATTTCAAATGTCTCTGTGGCTCATTTCGGTACTTAGTTTCACCTGTGTCCTCTTAATCGTGTTCCACCCATGCTAAATAATTTGTCTTTATCCACCCTTTCAATTCCTCTGAGAATTTTGTAGGTGGTGATCATGTCTTCCCATATTCTTCTGTCTTCCAGAAACGTAAGGTTTAGCTCTCGTAGCCTTTCCTCGTAACTCATACCTCTCAGTACTGGGACCAGTCTGCTGATATACCTCTAAATCTTTTCTAACTTTGTTTTCTGTTTAACTAGGCATGAACTCTAAGCTGGAGCTAAATACTCCAGGAATGGTCTGACATAAGTGCTATACAAGGTCCTGAACGATTCCTTACACAAGTTTCTAAAGGCAGTTCTTATGTTGGCCAACCTAGCAAATGCCGCTGATGATATCCTTTTGATGTGGGTCTCTGGGGACAGGTTCGGTGTTATATCAACCTCCAGATCTTTCTCTCTATTCGACTCTTCTGCTATAATATAGTACCTTCTGTTCAGCCTCCTGTTCCCTTCACCTAATTTCATTACTTTATACTTTCCTGAGTTAAACTTTAGTAGCCATTTTCTAGACCATTCCTCCAGTTTGTCCAAGTCGTCCTGTAGTCTCTGTCTATCTTCATCTGTCTTGATTCTTCTCATAATTTTTGCATCATCAGCAAATATTGAGAGGAACGAATCTATACCCTCTGGAAGATTGTTTACATATATCAGAAACAGGATGGGTCCAAGTACAGCCCTTTGGGATTTCACTGGTGACATCTCGCTACTCTGATGTCTCTCCCCTCACAGTTACTCGCTGTTTCCTGTTGCTTAAATACTCCCTTATTCACTGGAGCACCTTACCTTTAATTCCTGACTGTTTCTCCAACTTTTGCAACAGTCAAAGGCTTTCTGACAGTCTAAAAAAATGCAGTCTGCACACCCTTCTCTTTCTTGCCTAATTTTTGTTGCCTGATCATATTCTGTTTGCCTATTAAGCCTATGAGACACGATTTACCCTCCCCGAACCCTTGCTGGTGGTGTGTTATAAAGTTCCTTCTCCCCAGATGTTCTACGAGCCTTTTCCTCACGATCTTCTCCATCACCTTGTATGGTATACAAGTTAGAGAAACTGGCCTGTAGTTCAGTGCCTCTTGCCTGTCACCTTTTTTGTATATTGGGACTACATTAGCTGTCATCCAGCTTTCCGGTAGGTCTCCTGTTTCCAGTGACCTGTTATATACCATAGAGAGTTGCACACACTTAGTGCTTCTGCACCCTCTTTTAGTATCCATGGTGAGATTCTCTCAGGCCCAACAGTCTTTGTCACATTCAGCTCCAACAGATTATTTTTGACCTCGTCTCTGGTAAGCTCAAATTCCTCCAAGGTTGCTTGGTTTACCGCCTTTTTTCTTAGTACAGGGGCTTCTCCTTGGACTTGTGAAGACCTCCTGGAATCTCTTGAATCTCACACACCTTGTCATTTTCTGTGTATCCTTTTTCTTAGTTTCATCACGTGTTCCTTCACTGCTGTTTTTCTCTTGACTTGGCTGTGAGCAGTTTTGGTTGGGTCTTGGCTTTACTTGCGATGCCATTTTCATAATGTCTCGCCGCTTCTCTCTTCTCTCTGAGGTACTCGTTCCTGGCTCTCTGGTATCTCTCCCTGCTCTCTGGTGTTCTGTTATTTCTGTAGTTTCTCCATATTCTTGTACTTAATTGCTTAGCTACCTTACATTCCTGAATGAATCATGGATTCTTCTGTTGTTTTACATTTTTGTCCCTTTGGGCAGGGATAAACCTGTCTGCAGCTTCCTGGAACTTCTAAGTGACATAGTAAATCATATCTTGTACAGTCTTTTTCCTGAGTTCTGTTTCCCATGGTATTCCCATTAGGAAGTTCCTCATCTCGTCATATTTTCAGCTTCGGTAAGCCAGCCTTTTTCTTTCCGATCATTTCCTTGGATAGGTTATCCCTATCCCTATTACCAGATCTCAAATGTCAGAATGCTGTGGTCACTCATCCCGATGGGTGCTTCAAATTTGACTTCTCTTATGGTTGACTCATTCAAGGTGAATATCAAGTAGTCTAGCTGGTTCATTGTTGTCTCTCATTCTTGTGGGTCCCTTGACATGTTGGCTCAGAAAGTTTTTACTGCCATGTCCGGTAGTTTAAATCTGTATATCTGCACCTCCATGTGGTTCTCCATTCTCCCAGTCTATCTTTTCGTGGTTGAAGTCGCCCCATGAGTAAGAGTCTGGATCCATTCCTGCTGGCAACTGAAGCTGCTCTCTATTAATTTCAGTCAAACTCCTGTCTGGGTCTTCTGCCATTTAATGGAGGGTTGTAAATGACTGCCACTATTATCTTAGGTCCACCCATTGTCATAGTTCCTGTTATGTAGTCTCTGAACCCTTTACAGCCTGGGATATCCATCTATTCGAAACTGCAGTCCTTCCTTATCAGCAGGGCTACTCCTCCTCTTCCTTCCCTCTTTCCTTACTATATAGTAGTCCTGCATTCGCTATGATGCCTGACAATTTCATTTCTGTGAGTGCTATTGCATCGGGTTTCTTCCTGTGCCCCTTCGGGCAGTTCACTTGCTTTATTTGTAATCCCATCGATGTTTGAGTACATTACCTCGATGCTCACTTTCCTATATCCATTATCACATGCACTTCCCACTGGTGTAGGAAGCTGTTCCATGGACAGGATTGTTTGGGGAGGCTCATTCTCCTGTGAGGTAGTTATCAGGGGTTTTGGGGGAGGTGGGGTGGGGGATGGAGGGCTTAAATCTTGCTTGGGCCTGCTTGGGGCAGGAGGAAGGCCAAGGGATGGGGAGACAGGGGGTGCTCTGGGTGAGGGGGAGGGAAGATTTGGGTGGCATGGTAAGCATTGTGTAGAGGATGGGAGGGTTTGAACTTGGGGTTGGGGGGCTGCTCGTATGGGGTGGCAGGTGGGGTGTTGCAGTTCTCTCTGGGGTTCCTGAATTGTTGGTTGGGGTTTCCCCACTCCCATCTGGGATTGTTGTTCCCTTCCCTGGTTTCCTTCCCTCTCCCTGCACCTTTTCCTTGCATCTGTTATGTGAATTATCTCGTCCCTGGTCATGTCCCTCTGGAGGAATACTTTTCTGTATTGCCTTACATTTTGTAGTTTGCTCTTCTTTTCTAAAATGTTCTCTTTGGCGGCCTCGTTCATATTTAGTTTAGTTCATTTATTATGCACCCCATACCCATCTTGTGGGGGGTAGTGGAAAGGGTTACAGAGGCACATAATGGGCTCAGGGACTGAACCCCACAATTCATTTAGCTAAGCAAGTTACAATCTTGATGAGCTAGTTACAAACTTTAATATAAGTCGTCACATTAACAATGGGTTCGAGATCGACCTCAAGTACAGGTTCTAAATTAAGCAACTGACATATGTGGAGAGTTAGTGTCACAATTGATATGTTTGTCCTGCACACCGCCCCCCATCCAGTGGGCAGCGGTGGATAGGTTACAATCACTCAGTTACTACCTACAGTTAGCAAACTGGGGATATTTGGCTAAAATTTCTGGTAGCAGATCATTTTGAATGAAATACTGACACATCGTTGGTACATTGGTTATAGAATTGTCTCTAAATTCACGTATCTTTTCGCACTCCATCACATAGTGACGGAGGGTGTGCGAATAATTTTGTTGACACAGTTTACATTTGGTCAGGTCTACATCAGCAGATAATGAGAATTCCCAGAGATACTTGTAACCGAGTCTAAGCCGAGCAGTAGTAACATCTAGAAGTCTGCTGATTTTATTGGATGATCCATAGATGTGTGGCTCCTCTTGCATGATAGTATGATGATAGATGGAATTACTGGTGTCAATTTCACTTTGCCTCAGAGCTTCAAGATTTTGTTGAAGTTCTCGGTGTACTGCTGCTCTCAGATTGCTCATTGACAATCCAAGGATATACTCAATTTCTTCTTTAAAGGCAGATTCTTTGGCTAACTCATCAGCTCCATTATGCATTTGGTGGCTAACATGAGATGGAATTCACATGAAATGGATTCTGTTACATTGTAGTTTCAGACACGAGCTTGTTACCGATATATCTTAATGAGTGGAGTGCAATTAAGGATTGTAAACAGTCACTTACAATTAATATATAATGTTTGGAGACTAGTACATATTTCGGTGCAATAAGCAAGGCAAATAGTTGGGTGTGAAGGGTAGAGGCCCAGTTGTTTATACGGACTCCCCACTCAAAGTGCAAGCCATCACCCATGGACAAGACTTCAGCTGCACTTCCAGCTGCACCCGTGGTGCGGTGTAGGGAACCATCAGTGTATATGATTTGAGAGAGAGAATGCTCTGTGGACAGAGCATTAATATGGCTTAAGGCGTTGAGCTTTGCCTCAAGACGAAGCTTGGACTGATCTCTAATTTGCTTTTTGGGTGGGAAGGGAGGGATTAAAATTGGAGAGGGTGTAACCTCCCACGGTGCAGGAAAGTGCCGTTGTTGTCTCACTTGGTACACATTATAACTCTGATACATTCTGAGCACAGTTCCAGTTTTAGTTATCCATTTTGAATAATGTTGACATTCAATAAAAAAATTCTGGAGGGCTTCTGTGCAAAGGTTAGGATGAGGAATACTACCTTTATCAATCGCTGTTTGTCTTTGTTATACCGGCCAAGTCGGTAAACCTTGTCTCTTCAGTGCTCAGGATACCTGACACTGCAGCCATGTCCTTAACTCTCCATTCTTCCTGACTGAAACCTTCTTGTTCTTTAATGCCTACCATGGCTACAGCTCGCTTCCTTTCCAGTAGCTGACTCGAGCACCTTGCTGCCTCCGGGGAAGTTGCTGCTTTTATTGCTACTTCCTTGACTGTGGACATGGCTTCTGGGCTCGTCCTCAGCATTTCAGTAAAGGTGTCACACATGGTAGAGGTCCCTGCTATAGCTACTCACCCTGCTACCTGCTGGTTGATTACCTGCGTCAGAGCCTCAGCAAGGTTATTGCTGAGGGTCTTTGTTTCCTCCTGCGATGCTCTCAGCTCTAACTATAGTTTCATTGTGGTTTCCTTCATGTCTTTCAGTGCCCCACTTATTCCACCCCATGCACGAGCAGTCATCCCCATGCACGAGCAGTCATCCCCATGCACGAGCAGTCATCCCCATGCACGAGCAGTCATCACCATGCACGAGCAGTCATCCCCATGCACGAGCAGTCATCCCCATGCACGAGCAGTCATCCCCATGCACGAGCAGTCATCCCCATGCACGAGCAGTCATCACCATGCACGAGCAGTCATCCCCATGCACGAGCAGTCATCCCCATGCACGAGCAGTCATCCCCATGCACGAGCAGTCATCCCCATGCACGAGCAGTCATCCCCATGCACGAGCAGTCATCCCCATGCACGAGCAGTCATCCCCATGCACGAGCAGTCATCCCCATGCACGAGCAGTCATCACCATGCACGAGCAGTCATCACCATGCACGAGCAGTCATCACCATGCACGAGCAGTCATCCCCATGCACGAGCAGTCATCCCCATGCACGAGCAGTCATCACCATGCACGAGCAGTCATCCCCATGCACGAGCAGTCATCCCCATGCACGAGCAGTCATCCCCATGCACGAGCAGTCATCCCCATGCACGAGCAGTCATCACCATGCACGAGCAGTCATCCCCATGCACGAGCAGTCATCACCATGCACGAGCAGTCATCCCCATGCACGAGCAGTCATCCCCATGCACGAGCAGTCATCCCCATGCACGAGCAGTCATCCCCATGCACGAGCAGTCATCCCCATGCACGAGCAGTCATCCCCATGCACGAGCAGTCATCCCCATGCACGAGCAGTCATCCCCATGCATAACTCACCCTGACCCTCTCATCCACCTGTGTTCAGGTGTTCTACCATCATGCTTGATTACTTTATGGTATGTAGGGTTAGTGTTAGACTACTAGAGTCAGAGACATGCAGAGAGAGAGAGAGAGGAGGGAGAGAGGGAGAGAACGAGAGGGAGAGGAGGATATAGGAAAGAGATGGAGGGACATAAGAAATGGGAGGAGAAAGGGGGATGGAAGATTGGTAGATGCAAGGGGGAGGGCAGGGGGGTGAAGAGGGGTAAAGGGTGATAGAGGAGAAGAAGAGCGGGAAGCTAGGGAGGGACAGCTAGAGAAGAGCTGGAGGGAAAGTAAAGAGAAAGAGAGAGGGAGATGTTGAGGGGGGGGGGAGACAGAGGGAGAGATGAGATGAGAGGGAGAGGGAAGGAGAGGGGAAGTTAGGGACAGATACAAAAGAGCTATCGAGGGGGAGAGAGAGCGGGGGGCGGCGGATATAATAGAGAAGAAGGGGAAGAAATGCAGGAATATGAGAGAGGGGACTAGAGAGGAGGAAGGGGTGCAGGGGTATAGGGAGAGAGAGAGGGGGAGGGGATGGACAGGGGAAGGGAGGTGTGGGAAGATGTTAAAGGGGGGGGGGGCACCTAGGTGGGGAACTGATGACCCAACTGTACTCACCTATTTGCACTCACCTATTTGTGATTGCGGGGGTTGAGCTTTGACTCTTTGGTCCCGCCTCTCAACTGTCAATCAACTGGTGTACAGATTCCTGAGCCTATTGGGCTCTATCATATCTACATTTGAAACTGTGTATGGAGTCAGCCTCCACCACATCACTGCCTAATGCATTCCATCTGTTAACTACTCTGGCACTAAAAACGTTCTTTCTAACGTCCCTGTGGCTCATGTGGGTACTCAGTTTCCACCTGTGCCCCCTTGTTCGCGTCCCACCAGTGTTGAATACTTTATCCTTGTCTACCTGTATTCACCTAGTTGTATTCACCTAGTTGTGTTTGAGGGGGTTGAGCTTTGCTCTTTCGGCCTGCCTCTCAACGGTCAATCAACTGTTTAGTAACTACTTTTTTTCACACCACACACACCCCCCAGGAAGCAGCCCGTGACAGCTGACTAACTCCAAAGTACCTATTTACTGCAAGGTAACAGGGGCTTTCAGGGTGAAAGAAACTTTGCCTATTTGTTTCTGCCTGGTGCAGGAATCGAACCCGCGCCACAGAATTACGAGTGCTGCGCGCTATCCACCAGGCTACCAGGCCCCTAACCCTGTGTGTGTGTGTGTGTGTGTGTGTTTGGATGTGAGATGGTGCGTTTTGGGTGAGAAGTGGTGGGAAAAGAGGGGGGGAGGGGGGGAACTGGGACTAGTGGCGGGGGGTTAACTGTTCACACACAGGTGTGAACAACTGCTGTATGGAGATGAGCAGCATATTGTCTCGTGAGATTCGTTTCCGTCTCTTATATCCAAGACTAATTATGATATAAAAGGAAGCACTGTGCAGCGTGTGAGTGACTCAAGAGGCACTCACCAGGCCAGCCATGAGCACAACTAGGTGACTCAGTATAGTGGTGAGAAGTGTTGTGGAGGCCTGTGTACGCCTCTAGTTCTTCACTCCGCTGCCAGGCGACTGGGTCACCCACTTCCCACTATATATCTCACCACATGTCCAATATTTCTTCTCTCCCTTGGCACTGATATAGTGCTAAAGCTACACGTTTTGGCAGCTTGCTGTTATCTTCATTATCACTATAGTTATGTACACACTATTTAAGCATGAGATGGTAACCGTGGCGACAGTCGTGACTGTGGTGGTCAAAATAACTGTTATTATCTAACCGACGTGTTACACTTCGTAATATCACTACGCAACAATTGTGTAACACTCAGATGTCACGAGTTATGAATACGTTATCGAGGAGCGCGGCCACACGTGTCCTCCGTACTGCCCTGTGTGTGTGTAGTGTGACGAGTTCGGTGTTGTCCAAGCCCGTCTGTACATAGAGGCTGACCATGCTGCCTAGTGTCTAGTGTGGATAATGTTGGGCAGACGTGTGCAGGCGTGGGCGTGGGCGTGCATGTGGCTGGCGTGGGCGGCCATGGGGGACGAGGAGGACCCGCTGCAGCACAAGGCCCAGGTCGCTGCCCGTGACCGCCAGCTCACACGGGTGCTACATACACTTGGTGTCGAGAAGTCAGCTTCTGAAGATAACCCGGATAGCGGCGGCAAGGATGACGAAGGAGCAGCCGGGGCCCCGGGAGAGGCGTGTACACACAAGACCCTGGACATCGCCGTCCCTCCTGACCAGTTTACCAAGTTTCAGGACGGCACAAGAGCCGCCCTGCACATTGCTAACTTATTGAATAATCTGTTCGTAGCGGTTCCTGAAGGCCTGGACCCATCTTACCCTCCATACGTGTTCTACGCACTCGTCAGAGCCATGATGGACAATGAACCTTCCATCATGTCTTCGGCGGTCGCTTTCCAGAGGGGAGAGTTCCGCTCTCCAGTGGAACACAAGACTCTACACGATGTAAATGTTTCAAATGATGAAGGAATACTGAGAGGCTCTCAAGAGGACACGACGGACCACAGGCAGATGTTCGGAGCATACGCCTACAGAAGGGACGGAGAGATAGGGACGACAAACCTGGCCATGCTCTATAATCAGTCGTACGACCAGGCCGACGTGGAGGGCTCCATGTGGTTCACCGCTCACCTCACTTACAGGTCAGCTGCTTTTCTCATTCCCTTTATTGGTAACTTTATAATATTTTGTCTTTTCGGTAAGTCCACTACGGGCTCACCATAGCCCGTGCTACTTGCCCCGCTCCTGTGCCAGGTAAGTCCACTACGGGCTCACCATAGCCCGTGCTACTCGCAACGTTTTGTTCGGAGAAGGTGACTGTAAAGCAACAACATATTTATCAGACTGAGAGACATCCAGCCACTTACCAACAGCGGGTAATTGATGGCTTTCAAGGTTGGTGAAAATAATGGCGAGTCGAGCGCTGGAAATGATAAATTATGTATCTCAGTTTGAGGACGCTTGAGTAAGGGCTTCATATTAATATTTGATATCTTGTCTGGGATTTAAATATGCGTATAATTTATGTTACTGATCAGACGATGACTGAGTTGACTGTGACACTGTAACCTGACTCAGGTTGTGCCAGAACTCCCAACACTGACCAGTCTTTCACAGTTGAACCAGGCATTCTAAGCTCATTCAATTTAATGCATTTCTATTGTATTGAAACTTTTTAGCAAATTACCTTCTTCTACGTGCATTCGGGCTCACCATAGCCCGTGCTACTTGGAACTAATTGTTCCAAGTAGCGAATCTTAAACAACAACAACAACTAGCCAAAGCCAATTCAGCCTATTTATATAGTTTGTATGGAAATATCTACGACAAATTACTCTAGTGTGTTCTTTGGTTCACTTCAAGTTATCTGAGGGCGTATTATTATTATTATTATTATTATTATGGTGTTTTGTACAAGATTAATTGTGTCTGGAAGTTAATTTTGGTGTATAACACAACGACTGGACGGTGTATAGCACAACGACTGGACGGTGTATAGCACAACGACTGGACGGTGTATAGCACAACGACTGGACGGTGTATAACACAACGACTGGACGGTGTATAGCACAACGACTGGACGGTGTATAACACAACGACTGGACGGTGTATAGCACAACGACTGGACGGTGTATAGCACAACGACTGGACGGTGTATAACACAACGACTGGACGGTGTATAGCACAACGACTGGACGGTGTATAGCACAACGACTGGACGGTGTATAGCACAACGACTGGACGGTGTATAGCACAACGACTGGACGGTGTATAACACAACGACTGGACGGTGTATAACACAACGACTGGACGGTGTATAACACAACGACTGGACGGTGTATAGCACAACGACTGGACGGTGTATAACACGACGACTGGACGGTGTATAACACAACGACTGGACGGTGTATAACACAACGACTGGACGGTGTATAACACAACGACTGGACGGTGTATAACACAACGACTGGACGGTGTATAGCACAACGACTGGACGGTGTATAACACAACGACTGGACGGTGTATAACACAACGACTGGACGGTGTATAACACAACGACTGGACGGTGTATAGCACAACGACTGGACGGTGTATAACACAACGACTGGACGGTGTATAACACAACGACTGGACGGTGTATAGCACAACGACTGGACGGTGTATAACACAACGACTGGACGGTGTATAACACAACGACTGGACGGTGTATAACACAACGACTGGACGGTGTATAGCACAACGACTGGACGGTGTATAACACAACGACTGGACGGTGTATAACACAACGACTGGACGGTGTATAGCACAACGACTGGAC
>NC_091220.1:11700477-11762977 GCF_040958095.1 Procambarus clarkii | reverse complement strand
TGGTGGTGGGTGGTTTAGTGACGAGGGGACCAGTGGTGGTGGGTGGTTTAGTGACGAGGGGACCAGTGGTGGTGGGTGGTTTAGTGACGAGGGGACCAGTGGTGGTGGTTGGTTTAGTGACGAGGGGACCAGTGGTGGTGGGTGGTTTAGTGACGAGGGGACCAGTGGTGGTGGTTGGTTTAGTGACGAGGGGACCAGTGGTGGTGGTTGGTTTCGTGACGAGGGGACCAGTGGTGGTGGGTGGTTTAGTGACGAGGGGACCAGTGGTGGTGGGTGGTTTAGTGATGAGGGGACCAGTGGTGGTGGTTGGTTTAGTGACGAGGGGACCAGTGGTGGTGGGTGGTTTAGTGACGAGGGGACCAGTGGTGGTGGTTGGTTTAGTGACGAGGGGACCAGTGGTGGTGGTTGGTTTAGTGATGAGGGGACCAGTGGTGGTGGTTGGTTTAGTGACGAGGGGCCCAGTGGTGGTGGTTGGTTTAGTGACGAGGGGACCAGTGGTGGTGGATGGTTTAGTGATGAGGGGACCAGTGGTGGTGGGTGGTTTAGTGACGAGGGGACCAGTGGTGGTGGTTGGTTTAGTGACGAGGGGACCAGTGGTGGTGGTTGGTTTAGTGATGAGGAGACCAGTGGTGGTGGGTGGTTTAGTGACGAGGGGACCAGTGGTGGTGGGTGGTTTAGTGATGAGGGGACCAGTGGTGGTGGTTGGTTTAGTGATGAGGGGACCAGTGGTGGTGGTTGGTTTAGTGACGAGGGGCCCAGTGGTGGTGGTGGGTTTAGTGACGAGGGGACCAGTGGTGGTGGTTGGTTTAGTGACGAGGGGACCAGTGGTGGTGGTTGGTTTAGTGACGAGGGGACCAGTGGTGGTGGTTGGTTTAGTGACGAGGGGACCAGTGGTGGTGGTTGGTTTAGTGACGAGGGGACCAGTGGTGGTGGGTGGTTTAGTGACGAGGGGACCAGTGGTGGTGGGTGGTTTAGTGATGAGGGGACCAGTGGTGGTGGTTGGTTTAGTGACGAGGGGACCAGTGGTGGTGGGTGGTTTAGTGACGAGGGGACCAGTGGTGGTGGGTGGTTTAGTGATGAGGGGACCAGTGGTGGTGGTTGGTTTAGTGATGAGGGGACCAGTGGTGGTGGTTGGTTTAGTGACGAGGGGACCAGTGGTGGTGGTTGGTTTAGTGACGAGGGGACCAGTGGTGGTGGTTGGTTTAGTGATGAGGGGACCAGTGGTGGTGGTTGGTTTAGTGACGAGGGGACCAGTGGTGGTGGGTGGTTTAGTGATGAGGGGACCAGTGGTGGTGGTTGGTTTAGTGACGAGGGGACCAGTGGTGGTGGGTGGTTTAGTGACGAGGGGACCAGTGGTGGTGGGTGGTTTAGTGACGAGGGGACCAGTGGTGGTGGTTGGTTTAGTGACGAGGGGACCAGTGGTGGTGGTTGGTTTAGTGACGAGGGGACCAGTGGTGGTGGGTGGTTTAGTGACGAGGGGACCACTCGTCACTAAACCGGGCAGCAGTTGAAAGTTAGGGGCGGCAGCAGTAGAAAGTTAGGGGCGGCAGCAGTAGAAAGTTAGGGGCGGCAGCAGTAGAAAGATAGGGGCGGCAGCAGTAGAAAGTTAGGGGCGGCAGCAGTAGAAAGTTAGGGGCGGCAGCAGTAGAAAGTTTGGGGCGGCAGCAGTAGAAAGTTAGGGGCGGCAGCAGTAGAAAGTTAGGGGCGGCAGCAGTAGAAAGTTAGGGGCGGCAGCAGTAGAAAGTTAGGGGCGGCAGCAGTAGAAATTTAGGGGCGGCAGCAGTAGAAAGTTAGGGGCGGCAGCAGTAGAAAGTTAGGGGCGGCAGCAGTAGAAAGTTAGGGGCGGCAGCAGTAGAAAGTTAGGGGCGGCAGCAGTAGAAAGTTAGGGGCGGCACCAAGGGGCAGGTTATCTTGAGATGATTTCGGGGCTTTAGTGTCCCCGCGGCCCGGTCCTCGACCAGGCCTCCACCCCCAGGAAGCAGCCCGTGACAGCTGACTAACACCCAGGTACCTATTTTACTGCTAGGTAACAGGGGCATAGGGTGAAAGAAACTCTGCCCATTGTTTCTCGCCGGCGCCTGGGATCGAACCCAGGACCACAGGATCACAAGTCCCGCGTGCTGTCCGCTCGGCCGACCGGCTCCCCCGGGGCAGGGGTTATAAGGGGCACCAAGGGGCAGGGGTTATAAGGGGCACCAAGGGGCAGGGGGGATAAAGGTCCCCTAGGGGCAGGGGGGATAAGGGGCACCAAGGGGCAGGCGGGAATAAGGGGCACCAAGGGGCAGGGGGGGATAAGGGGCACCAAGGGGCAGGCGGGGATAAGGGGCACCAAGGGGCAGGGGGGAATAAGGGGCACCAAGGGGCAGGGGGGAATAAGGGGCACCAAGGGGCAGGCGGGGATAAGGGGCACCAAAGGGCAGGCGGGGATAAGGGGCACCAAGGGACAGGGGGGATAAGGGGCACCAAGGGGCAGGCGGGGATAAGGGGCACCAAGGGGCAGGCGGGAATAAGGGGCACCAAGGGGCAGGGGGGGATAAGGGGCACCAAGGGGCAGGCGGGGATAAGGGGCACCAAGGGGCAGGGGGGAATAAGGGGCACCAAGGGGCAGACGGGGATAAGGGGCACCAAGGGGCAGGCGGGGATAAGGGGCAACAAGGGGCAGGGGGGGAATAAGGGGCACCAAGGGGCAGGCGGGAATAAGGGGCACCAAGGGGCAGGCGGGGATAAGGGGCACGAAGGGGCAGGCGGGGATAAGGGGCACCAAGGGGCAGGCGGGAATAAGGGGCACCAAGGGGCAGGCGGGGATAAGGGGCACCAAGGGGCAGGCGGGAATAAGGGGCACCAAGGGGCAGGGGGGATAAGGGGCACCAAGGGGCAGGCGGGGATAAGGGGCACCAAGGGGCAGGCGGGCATAAGGGGCACCAAGGGGCAGGGGGGGATAAGGGGCACCAAGGGGCAGGGGGGATAAGGGTCACCAAGGGGCAGGGGAGATAAGGGGCACCAAGGGGCAGGCGGGGATAAGGGGCACCAAGGGGCAAGGGGCGGATAAGGGCCCCCTAGGGGCAGGGGGGGTATAAGGGCCCCTAGGGGCAGGGGGGTATAAGGGCCCCCTAGGGGCAGGGGGTATAAGGGCCCCCTAGGGGCAGGGGGTATAAGGGCCCCCTAGGGGCAGGGGGTATAAGGGCCCCCTAGGGGCAGGGGGGGAGGGGTCATCAGGGCGGGATCTCTGACCAATCAGGGCGCAGACTGTAAAAGCTCTGGTTGTCATGGCAACCATTGAGGCTCAATTGGCCCAAGTGACGCGCTGTATTGTCCACATTGATTCTTGTCCAGATGTTAGTGTGGCTGCTCCACACTAGTGACTTGGTTAGTGTGGCTGCTCCACACTAGTGACTTGGTTAGTGTGGCTGCTCCACACTAGTGACTTGGTTAGTGTGGCTGCTCCACACTAGTGACTTGGTTAGTGTGGCTGCTCCACACTAGTGACTTGGTTAGTGTGGCTGCTCCACACTAGTGACACGTGGTTAGTGTGGCTGCTCCACACTAGTGACTCTTGTGGTCAGTGTGGCTGCTCCACACTAGTGACTCATGGCTAGTGTGGCTGCTCCACACTAGTGACTTGGTTAGTGTGGCTGCTCCACACTAGTGACACTTGTGGTCAGTGTGGCTGCTCCACACTAGTGACTCTTGTGGTCAGTGTGGCTGCTCCACACTAGTGACTCATGGTTAGTGTGGCTGTTCCACACTAGTGACTCATGGTTAGTGTGGCTGCTCCACACTAGTGACTCATGGTTAGTGTGGCTGCTCCACAGTAGTGACACTTGTGGTCAGTGTGGCTGCTCCACACTAGTGACACTTGTGGTCAGTGTGGCTGCTCCACACTAGTGACACTTGTGGTCAGTGTGGCTGCTCCACACTAGTGACACTTGTGGTCAGTGTGGCTGCTCCACACTAGTGACACTTGTGGTCAGTGTGGCTGCTCCACACTAGTGACTTGTGGTTAGTGTGGCTGCTCCACACTAGTGACTTGGTTAGTGTGGCTGCTCCACACTAGTGACTTGGTTAGTGTGGCTGCTCCACATTAATGACTTGTGGTTAGTGTGGCTGCTCCACAGTAGTGACTTGTGGTTAGTGTGGCTGCTCCACATTAGTGACTTGTGGTTAGTGTGGGTGCTCCACACTAGTGACTTGGTTAGTGTGGCTGCTCCACACTAGTGACACTTGTGGTTAGTGTGGCTGCTCCACACTAGTGACACTTGTGGTCAGTGTGGGTGCTCCACACTAGTGACACTTGTGGTCAGTGTGGCTGCTCCACACTAGTGACACTTGTGGTCAGTGTGGCTGCTCCACACTAGTGACACTTGTGGTCAGTGTGGCTGCTCCACATTAGTGACTCTTGTGGTCAGTGTGGCTGCTCCACACTAGTGACTCTTGTGGTCAGTGTGGCTGCTCCACACTAGTGACTCTTGTGGTCAGTGTGGCTGCTCCACACTAGTGACTCATGGTCAGTGTGGCTGCTCCACACTAGTGACACTTGTGGTTAGTGTGGCTGCTCCACACTAGTGACACTTGTGGTCAGTGTGGCTGCTCCACACTAGTGACTCTTGTGGTCAGTGTGGCTGCTCCACACTAGTGACTCATGGTCAGTGTGGCTGCTCCACACTAGTGACACTTGTGGTTAGTGTGGCTGCTCCACACTAGTGACACTTGTGGTCAGTGTGGCTGCTCCACACTAGTGACTCTTGTGGTCAGTGTGGCTGCTCCACACTAGTGACTCTTGTGGTCAGTGTGGCTGCTCCACACTAGTGACTCTTGTGGTCAGTGTGGCTGCTCCACACTAGTGACTCATGGTTAGTGTGGCTGCTCCACACTAGTGACTCTTGTGGTCAGTGTGGCTGCTCCACACTAGTGACTCATGGTCAGTGTGGCTGCTCCACACTAGTGACACTTGTGGTTAGTGTGGCTGCTCCACACTAGTGACACTTGTGGTCAGTGTGGCTGCTCCACACTAGTGACTCTTGTGGTCAGTGTGGCTGCTCCACACTAGTGACACTTGTGGTCAGTGTGGCTGCTCCACACTAGTGACTCATGGTTAGTGTGGGTGCTCCACACTAGTGACTCTTGTGGTCAGTGTGGCTGCTCCACACTAGTGACACTTGTGGTCAGTGTGGCTGCTCCACACTAGTGACTCATGGTTAGTGTGGCTGCTCCACACTAGTGACTCTTGTGGTCAGTGTGGCTGCTCCACACTAGTGACACTTGTGGTCAGTGTGGCTGCTCCACACTAGTGACTCATGGTTAGTGTGGCTGCTCCACACTAGTGACTCATGGTTAGTGTGGCTGCTCCACACTAGTGACTCTTGGTTAGTGTGGCTGCTCCACACTAGTGACACTTGTGGTCAGTGTGGCTGCTCCACACTAGTGACTCATGGTTAGTGTGGCTGCTCCACACTAGTGACTCATGGTTAGTGTGGCTGCTCCACACTAGTGACACTTGTGGTCAGTGTGGCTGCTCCACACTAGTGACACTTGTGGTCAGTGTGGCTGCTCCACACTAGTGACACTTGTGGTCAGTGTGGCTGCTCCACACTAGTGACACTTGTGGTCAGTGTGGGTGCTCCACACTAGTGACACTTGTGGTCAGTGTGGCTGCTCCACACTAGTGACACTTGTGGTCAGTGTGGCTGCTCCACACTAGTGACTTGTGGTTAGTGTGGCTGCTCCACACTAGTGACTTGTGGTTAGTGTGGCTGCTCCACACTAGTGACTCATGGTTAGTGTGGCTGCTCCACACTAGTGACTCATGGTTAGTGTGGCTGCTCCACACTAGTGACTCATGGTTAGTGTGGCTGCTCCACACTAGTGACTTGTGGTAGTGTGGCTGCTCCACACTAGTGACACTTGTGGTCAGTGTGGCTGCTCCACACTAGTGACACTTGTGGTCAGTGTGGCTGCTCCACACTAGTGACTCTTGTGGTAGTGTGGCTGCTCCACACTAGTGACTCTTGTGGTCAGTGTGGCTGCTCCACACTAGTGACTCTGTGGTAGTGTGGCTGCTCCACACTAGTGACTCTTGTGGTCAGTGTGGCTGCTCCACACTAGTGACTCTTGTGGTCAGTGTGGCTGCTCCACACTAGTGACTCTTGTGGTCAGTGTGGCTGCTCCACACTAGTGACTCTTGTGGTCAGTGTGGCTGCTCCACACTAGTGACTCTTGTGGTCAGTGTGACTGCTCCACACTAGTGACTCTTGGTTAGTGTGGCTGCTCCACACTAGTGACTCTTGTGTTCAGTGTGGCTGCTCCACACTAGTGACTCTTGTGGTCAGTGTGGCTGCTCCACACTAGTGACACTTGTGGTCAGTGTGGCTGCTCCACACTAGTGACTCTTGTGGTCAGTGTGGCTGCTCCACACTAGTGACTCTTGTGGTCAGTGTGGCTGCTCCACACTAGTGACTACTTGTGGTCAGTGTGGCTGCTCCACACTAGTGACTCTTGTGGTCAGTGTGGCTGCTCCACACTAGTGACACTTGTGGTCAGTGTGGCTGCTCCACACTAGTGACTCTTGTGGTCAGTGTGGCTGCTCCACACTAGTGACTCTTGTGGTCAGTGTGGCTGCTCCACACTAGTGACTCTTGTGGTTAGTGTGGCTGCTCCACACTAGTGACTCTTGTGGTCAGTGTGGCTGCTCCACACTAGTGACTCTTGTGGTTAGTGTGGGTGCTCCACACTAGTGACTCTTGTGGTCAGTGTGGCTGCTCCACACTAGTGACTCTTGTGGTTAGTGTGGCTGCTCCACACTAGTGACTCTTGTGGTCAGTGTGGCTGCTCCACACTAGTGACTCTTGTGGTCAGTGTGGCTGCTCCACACTAGTGACTCTTGTGGTCAGTGTGGCTGCTCCACACTAGTGACTCTTGTGGTCAGTGTGGCTGCTCCACACTAGTGACTCTTGTGGTTAGTGTGGCTGCTCCACACTAGTGACTCTTGTGGTCAGTGTGGCTGCTCCACACTAGTGACACTTGTGGTCAGTGTGGCTGCTCCACACTAGTGACTCTTGTGGTCAGTGTGGCTGCTCCACACTAGTGACTCTTGTGGTCAGTGTGGCTGCTCCACACTAGTGACTCTTGTGGTCAGTGTGGCTGCTCCACACTAGTGACACTTGTGGTCAGTGTGGCTGCTCCACACTAGTGACTCTTGTGGTCAGTGTGGCTGCTCCACACTAGTGACACTTGTGGTCAGTGTGGCTGCTCCACACTAGTGACTCTTGTGGTCAGTGTGGCTGCTCCACACTAGTGACTCTTGTGGTCAGTGTGGGTGCTCCACACTAGTGACTCTTGTGGTCAGTGTGGCTGCTCCACACTAGTGACTCTTGTGATCAGTGTGGCTGCTCCACACTAGTGACTCTTGTGGTCAGTGTGGCTGCTCCACACTAGTGACTCTTGTGGTCAGTGTGGGTGCTCCACACTAGTGACTCTTGTGGTCAGTGTGGCTGCTCCACACTAGTGACTCTTGTGGTCAGTGTGGCTGCTCCACACTAGTGACTCATGTGGTCAGTGTGGCTGCTCCACACTAGTGACTCTTGTGGTCAGTGTGGCTGCTCCACACTAGTGACTCATGTGGTCAGTGTGGCTGCTCCACACTAGTGACACTTGTGGTCAGTGTGGCTGCTCCACACTAGTGACTCTTGTGGTCAGTGTGGCTGCTCCACACTAGTGACTCATGTGGTCAGTGTGGCTGCTCCACACTAGTGACTCTTGTGGTCAGTGTGGCTGCTCCACACTAGTGACTCATGTGGTCAGTGTGGCTGCTCCACACTAGTGACACTTGTGGTCAGTGTGGCTGCTCCACACTAGTGACACTTGTGGTCAGTGTGGCTGCTCCACACTAGTGACACTTGTGGTCAGTGTGGCTGCTCCACACTAGTGACACTTGTGGTCAGTGTGGCTGCTCCACACTAGTAATCTTACCATGAGGGCCAGAAGGTGTCACAGGCAGTAGTAGAGATGTATTAGACATAATAACAAGAGAGGCGTGTCGGGCGTTACCGGGAACTTGACCCATGTTGATGGGACGACCTGACGTTACTGGCTCGTTACTGCTCGCTGGTAGCTCTCTCTTACGTGTTACTCGTCCACACTGCCTTGTGTATGGGGGGGTGATGGGTGGTTCATGCCCCCCCCCCCCCCCCCCACACACACACACACACACACACACACACACACACACACACACACACACACACACACACACACACACACACACACACCACACACACAGTAATGACGTGACAAGTGCCTGTCATGCTGCCAGTAACAGTCGTTGTCGTGTTCAGTTAACTACAACTTACAGCCGGGCTATTACATGCCATTATGTCGTTAGTGTCTCGGTGTGTAAACGAGGCAATTACCTTCAGCCTCGGGGCTATCACAGGCACTTGTACTACTGCTGTTCTCTCTCACACTATCACCATGCTTCTCACCCTCACACTCTCACCATCACTACTGAGGCGGCAGTGATGGTGAGGAGGCTGTTACAGTGCTGGTGGTAGTCTCTGGGGTGTTACAGTGCTGGTGGTAGTCTCTGGGGTGTTACAGTGCTGGTGTTAGTCTCTGGGGTGTTACAGTGCTGGTGGTAGTCTCTGGGGTGTTACAGTGCTGGTGTTAGTCTCTGGGGTGTTACAGTGCTGGTGGTAGTCTCTGGGGTGTTACAGTGCTGGTGGTAGTCTCTGGGGTGTTACAGTGCTGGTGTTAGTCTCTGGGGTGTTACAGTGCTGGTGGTAGTCTCTGGGGTGTTACAGTACTGGTGTTAGTCTCGGGTGTTACAGTGCTGGTGGTAGTCTCTGGGGTGTTACAGTGCTGGTGGTAGTCTCTGGGGTGTTACAGTGCTGGTGTTAGTCTCTGGGGTGTTACAGTGCTGGTGTTAGTCTCTGGGGTGTTACAGTACTGGTGGTAGTCTCTGGGGTGTTACAGTGCTGGTGTTAGTCTCTGGGGTGTTACAGTACTGGTGTTAGTCTCTGGGGTGTTACAGTACTGGTGTTAGTCTCTGGGGTGTTACAGTGCTGGTGGTAGTCTCTGGGGTGTTACAGTGCTGGTGTTAGTCTCTGGGGTGTTACAGTACTGGTGTTAGTCTCTGGGGTGTTACAGTACTGGTGTTAGTCTCTGGGGTGTTACAGTGCTGGTGTTAGTCTCTGGGGTGTTACAGTACTGGTGGTAGTCTCTGGGGTGTTACAGTACTGGTGTTAGTCTCGGGTGTTACAGTACTGGTGTTAGTTTCTGGGGTGTTACAGTACTGGTGGTAGTCTCTGGGGTGTTACAGTACTGGTGTTAGTCTCTGGGGTGTTACAGTACTGGTGGTAGTCTCTGGGGTGTTACAGTACTGGTGTTAGTCTCTGGGGTGTTACAGTACTGGTGTTAGTCTCTGGGGTGTTACAGTGCTGGTGGTAGTCTCTGGGGTGTTACAGTACTGGTGTTAGTCTCTGGGGTGTTACAGTGCTGGTGGTAGTCTCTGGGGTGTTACAGTGCTGGTGTTAGTCTCTGGGGTGTTACAGTACTGGTGTTAGTCTCTGGGGTGTTACAGTGCTGGTGGTAGTCTCTGGGGTGTTACAGTACTGGTGTTAGTCTCTGGGGTGTTACAGTACTGGTGTTAGTCTCTGGGGTGTTACAGTACTGGTGTTAGTCTCTGGGGTGTTACAGTACTGGTGTTAGTCTCTGGGGTGTTACAGTACTGGTGGTAGTCTCTGGGGTGTTACAGTACTGGTGTTAGTCTCGGGTGTTACAGTACTGGTGTTAGTCTCTGGGGTGTTACAGTGCTGGTGGTAGTCTCTGGGGTGTTACAGTGCTGGTGTTAGTCTCTGGGGTGTTACAGTGCTGGTGGTAGTCTCTGGGGTGTTACAGTGCTGGTGTTAGTCTCTGGGGTGTTACAGTGCTGGTGGTAGTCTCTGGGGTGTTACAGTGCTGGTGGTAGTCTCTGGGGTGTTACAGTACTGGTGGTAGTCTCTGGGGTGTTACAGTACTGGTGTTAGTCTCTGGGGTGTTACAGTACTGGTGTTAGTCTCTGGGGTGTTACAGTACTGGTGTTAGTCTCTGGGGTGTTACAGTACTGGTGGTAGTCTCTGGGGTGTTACAGTGCTGGTGGTAGTCTCTGGGGTGTTACAGTACTGGTGTTAGTCTCTGGGGTGTTACAGTACTGGTGTTAGTCTCTGGGGTGTTACAGTACTGGTGTTAGTCTCTGGGGTGTTACAGTGCTGGTGTTAGTCTCTGGGGTGTTACAGTACTGGTGTTAGTCTCTGGGGTGTTACAGTGCTGGTGGTAGTCTCTGGGGTGTTACAGTGCTGGTGTTAGTCTCTGGGGTGTTACAGTGCTGGTGGTAGTCTCTGGGGTGTTACAGTACTGGTGGTAGTCTCTGGGGTGTTACAGTGCTGGTGGTAGTCTCTGGGGTGTTACAGTACTGGTGTTAGTCTCGGGTGTTACAGTACTGGTGGTAGTCTCTGGGGTGTTACAGTACTGGTGGTAGTCTCTGGGGTGTTACAGTACTGGTGGTAGTCTCTGGGGTGTTACAGTGCTGGTGGTAGTCTCTGGGGTGTTACAGTACTGGTGTTAGTCTCTGGGGTGTTACAGTACTGGTGTTAGTCTCGGGTGTTACAGTACTGGTGTTAGTCTCTGGGGTGTTACAGTACTGGTGTTAGTCTCGGGTGTTACAGTACTGGTGGTAGTCTCTGGGGTGTTACAATGCTGGTGGTAGTCTCTGGGGTGTTACAGTGCTGGTGTTAGTCTCTGGGGTGTTACAGTGCTGGTGTTAGTCTCTGGGGTGTTACAGTACTGGTGGTAGTCTCTGGGGTGTTACAGTACTGGTGGTAGTCTCTGGGGTGTTACAGTGCTGGTGGTAGTCTCTGGGGTGTTACAGTGCTGGTGGTAGTCTCTGGGGTGTTACAGTACTGGTGTTAGTCTCTGGGGTGTTACAGTACTGGTGTTAGTCTCTGGGGTGTTACAGTACTGGTGGTAGTCTCTGGGGTGTTACAGTGCTGGTGGTAGTCTCTGGGGTGTTACAGTACTGGTGGTAGTCTCTGGGGTGTTACAGTACTGGTGGTAGTCTCTGGGGTGTTACAGTGCTGGTGGTAGTCTCTGGGGTGTTACAGTGCTGGTGGTAGTCTCTGGGGTGTTACAGTACTGGTGTTAGTCTCTGGGGTGTTACAGTACTGGTGTTAGTCTCTGGGGTGTTACAGTGCTGGTGGTAGTCTCTGGGGTGTTACAGTACTGGTGGTAGTCTCTGGGGTGTTACAGTGCTGGTGGTAGTCTCTGGGGTGTTACAGTACTGGTGGTAGTCTCTGGGGTGTTACAGTGCTGGTGGTAGTCTCTGGGGTGTTACAGTACTGGTGGTAGTCTCTGGGGTGTTACAGTGCTGGTGGTAGTCTCTGGGGTGTTACAGTACTGGTGGTAGTCTCTGGGGTGTTACAGTGCTGGTGGTAGTCTCTGGGGTGTTACAGTACTGGTGGTAGTCTCTGGGGTGTTACAGTGCTGGTGGTAGTCTCTGGGGTGTTACAGTGCTGGTGGTAGTCTCTGGGGTGTTACAGTACTGGTGTTAGTCTCTGGGGTGTTACAGTGCTGGTGGTAGTCTCTGGGGTGTTACAGTACTGGTGGTAGTCTCTGGGGTGTTACAGTGCTGGTGGTAGTCTCTGGGGTGTTACAGTGCTGGTGTTAGTCTCTGGGGTGTTACAGTACTGGTGTTAGTCTCTGGGGTGTTACAGTGCTGGTGGTAGTCTCTGGGGTGTTACAGTACTGGTGTTAGTCTCTGGGGTGTTACAGTACTGGTGGTAGTCTCTGGGGTGTTACAGTGCTGGTGGTAGTCTCTGGGGTGTTACAGTACTGGTGGTAGTCTCTGGGGTGTTACAGTACAAGTGTTAGTCTCGGGTGTTACAGTGCTGGTGGTAGTCTCTGGGGTGTTACAGTGCTGGTGGTAGTCTCTGGGGTGTTACAGTGCTGGTGGTAGTCTCTGGGGTGTTACAGTACTGGTGGTAGTCTCTGGGGTGTTACAGTGCTGGTGGTAGTCTCTGGGGTGTTACAGTACAAGTGTTAGTCTCGGGTGTTACAGTGCTGGTGGTAGTCTCTGGGGTGTTACAGTGCTGGTGGTAGTCTCTGGGGTGTTACAGTGCTGGTGGTAGTCTCTGGGGTGTTACAGTGCTGGTGGTAGTCTCTGGGGTGTTACAGTGCTGGTGGTAGTCTCTGGGGTGTTACAGTACTGGTGGTAGTCTCTGGGGTGTTACAGTGCTGGTGTTAGTCTCTGGGGTGTTACAGTACAAGTGTTAGTCTCGGGTGTTACAGTGCTGGTGGTAGTCTCTGGGGTGTTACAGTGCTGGTGGTAGTCTCTGGGGTGTTACAGTACTGGTGGTAGTCTCTGGGGTGTTACAGTACAAGTGTTAGTCTCTGGGGTGTTACAGTACTGGTGTTAGTCTCGGGTGTTACAGTACTGGTGGTAGTCTCTGGGGTGTTACAGTGCTGGTGGTAGTCTCTGGGGTGTTACAGTGCTGGTGGTAGTCTCTGGGGTGTTACAGTGCTGGTGGTAGTCTCTGGGGTGTTACAGTGCTGGTGGTAGTCTCTGGGGTGTTACAGTACAAGTGTTAGTCTCTGGGGTGTTACAGTACTGGTGTTAGTCTCGGGTGTTACAGTGCTGGTGGTAGTCTCTGGGGTGTTACAGTGCTGGTGTTAGTCTCTGGGGTGTTACAGTGCTGGTGGTAGTCTCTGGGGTGTTACAGTGCTGGTGGTAGTCTCTGGGGTGTTACAGTACAAGTGTTAGTCTCTGGGGTGTTACAGTGCTGGTGGTAGTCTCTGGGGTGTTACAGTGCTGGTGGTAGTCTCTGGGGTGTTACAGTGCTGGTGGTAGTCTCTGGGGTGTTACAGTACAAGTGTTAGTCTCTGGGGTGTTACAGTGCTGGTGGTAGTCTCTGGGGTGTTACAGTACAAGTGGTAGTCTCTGGGGTGTTACAGTGCTGGTGGTAGTCTCTGGGGTGTTACAGTGCTGGTGGTAGTCTCTGGGGTGTTACAGTGCTGGTGGTAGTCTCTGGGGTGTTACAGTGCTGGTGGTAGTCTCTGGGGTGTTACAGTACAAGTGTTAGTCTCTGGGGTGTTACAGTGCTGGTGGTAGTCTCTGGGGTGTTACAGTGCTGGTGGTAGTCTCGGGTGTTACAGTGCTGGTGGTAGTCTCTGGGGTGTTACAGTGCTGGTGGTAGTCTCTGGGGTGTTACAGTGCTGGTGGTAGTCTCTGGGGTGTTACAGTGCTGGTGTTAGTCTCTGGGGTGTTACAGTGCTGGTGGTAGTCTCTGGGGTGTTACAGTGCTGGTGGTAGTCTCTGGGGTGTTACAGTGCTGGTGGTAGTCTCTGGGGTGTTACAGTGCTGGTGGTAGTCTCTGGGGTGTTACAGTACAGTGTTAGTCTCTGGGGTGTTACAGTGCTGGTGTTAGTCTCTGGGGTGTTACAGTGCTGGTGGTAGTCTCTGGGGTGTTACAGTGCTGGTGGTAGTCTCTGGGGTGTTACAGTGCTGGTGGTAGTCTCTGGGGTGTTACAGTGCTGGTGGTAGTCTCTGGGGTGTTACAGTACAAGTGTTAGTCTCTGGGGTGTTACAGTGCTGGTGGTAGTCTCTGGGGTGTTACAGTGCTGGTGGTAGTCTCTGGGGTGTTACAGTGCTGGTGGTAGTCTCTGGGGTGTTACAGTGCTGGTGGTAGTCTCTGGGGTGTTACAGTGCTGGTGGTAGTCTCTGGGGTGTTACAGTACTGGTGGTAGTCTCTGGGGTGTTACAGTACAAGTGTTAGTCTCTGGGGTGTTACAGTGCTGGTGTTAGTCTCGGGTGTTACAGTGCTGGTGGTAGTCTCTGGCGTGTTACAGTGCTGGTGTTAGTCTCGGGTGTTACAGTGCTGGTGGTAGTCTCTGGGGTGTTACAGTGCTGGTGGTAGTCTCTGGGGTGTTACAGTGCTGGTGGTAGTCTCTGGGGTGTTACAGTACAAGTGTTAGTCTCTGGGGTGTTACAGTGCTGGTGTTAGTCTCGGGTGTTACAGTGCTGGTGGTAGTCTCTGGGGTGTTACAGTGCTGGTGGTAGTCTCTGGGGTGTTACAGTGCTGGTGGTAGTCTCTGGGGTGTTACAGTGCTGGTGTTAGTCTCTGGGGTGTTACAGTGCTGGTGTTAGTCTCGGGTGTTACAGTACTGGTGGTAGTCTCTGGGGTGTTACAGTACAAGTGTTAGTCTCTGGGGTGTTACAGTACAAGTGTTAGTCTCTGGGGTGTTACAGTACAAGTGTTAGTCTCTGGGGTGTTACAGTGCTGGTGGTAGTCTCTGGGGTGTTACAGTACAAGTGTTAGTCTCTGGGGTGTTACAGTACTGGTGGTAGTCTCTGGGGTGTTACAGTGCTGGTGGTAGTCTCTGGGGTGTTACAGTGCTGGTGGTAGTCTCTGGGGTGTTACAGTGCTGGTGGTAGTCTCTGGGGTGTTACAGTACAAGTGTTAGTCTCTGGGGTGTTACAGTGCTGGTGGTAGTCTCTGGGGTGTTACAATACAAGTGTTAGTCTCTGGGGTGTTACAGTGCTGGTGGTAGTCTCTGGGGTGTTACAGTGCTGGTGGTAGTCTCTGGGGTGTTACAGTACTGGTGGTAGTCTCTGGGGTGTTACAGTACAAGTGTTAGTCTCTGGGGTGTTACAGTGCTGGTGGTAGTCTCTGGGGTGTTACAGTACAAGTGTTAGTCTCTGGGGTGTTACAGTGCTGGTGGTAGTCTCTGGGGTGTTACAGTGCTGGTGGTAGTCTCTGGGGTGTTACAGTACTGGTGGTAGTCTCTGGGGTGTTACAGTGCTGGTGGTAGTCTCTGGGGTGTTACAGTGCTGGTGGTAGTCTCTGGGGTGTTACAGTGCTGGTGGTAGTCTCTGGGGTGTTACAGTGCTGGTGGTAGTCTCTGGGGTGTTACAGTACAAGTGTTAGTCTCTGGGGTGTTACAGTGCTGGTGGTAGTCTCTGGGGTGTTACAGTGCTGGTGGTAGTCTCTGGGGTGTTACAGTACTGGTGGTAGTCTCTGGGGTGTTACAGTGCTGGTGGTAGTCTCTGGGGTGTTACAGTGCTGGTGGTAGTCTCTGGGGTGTTACAGTACTGGTGGTAGTCTCTGGGGTGTTACAGTGCTGGTGGTAGTCTCTGGGGTGTTACAGTGCTGGTGGTAGTCTCTGGGGTGTTACAGTGCTGGTGGTAGTCTCTGGGGTGTTACAGTGCTGGTGGTAGTCTCTGGGGTGTTACAGTACAAGTGTTAGTCTCTGGGGTGTTACAGTGCTGGTGGTAGTCTCTGGGGTGTTACAGTGCTGGTGGTAGTCTCTGGGGTGTTACAGTACTGGTGGTAGTCTCTGGGGTGTTACAGTGCTGGTGGTAGTCTCTGGGGTGTTACAGTGCTGGTGGTAGTCTCTGGGGTGTTACAGTGCTGGTGGTAGTCTCTGGGGTGTTACAGTACTGGTGGTAGTCTCTGGGGTGTTACAGTACAAGTGTTAGTCTCTGGGGTGTTACAGTGCTGGTGGTAGTCTCTGGGGTGTTACAGTGCTGGTGGTAGTCTCTGGGGTGTTACAGTGCTGGTGGTAGTCTCTGGGGTGTTACAGTACAAGTGTTAGTCTCTGGGGTGTTACAGTACTGGTGGTAGTCTCTGGGGTGTTACAGTGCTGGTGGTAGTCTCTGGGGTGTTACAGTACAAGTGTTAGTCTCTGGGGTGTTACAGTGCTGGTGTTAGTCTCGGGTGTTACAGTGCTGGTGGTAGTCTCTGGGGTGTTACAGTACTGGTGGTAGTCTCTGGGGTGTTACAGTACTGGTGGTAGTCTCTGGGGTGTTACAGTACAAGTGTTAGTCTCTGGGGTGTTACAGTACTGGTGGTAGTCTCTGGGGTGTTACAGTGCTGGTGGTAGTCTCTGGGGTGTTACAGTACTGGTGGTAGTCTCTGGGGTGTTACAGTACTGGTGGTAGTCTCTGGGGTGTTACAGTACTGGTGGTAGTCTCTGGGGTGTTACAGTACTGGTGGTAGTCTCTGGGGTGTTACAGTACTGGTGGTAGTCTCTGGGGTGTTACAGTGCTGGTGGTAGTCTCTGGGGTGTTACAGTACTGGTGGTAGTCTCTGGGGTGTTACAGTACAAGTGTTAGTCTCTGGGGTGTTACAGTGCTGGTGTTAGTCTCGGGTGTTACAGTGCTGGTGGTAGTCTCTGGGGTGTTACAGTGCTGGTGGTAGTCTCTGGGGTGTTACAGTACAAGTGTTAGTCTCTGGGGTGTTACAGTGCTGGTGTTAGTCTCGGGTGTTACAGTGCTGGTGGTAGTCTCTGGGGTGTTACAGTGCTGGTGGTAGTCTCTGGGGTGTTACAGTACTGGTGGTAGTCTCTGGGGTGTTACAGTACTGGTGGTAGTCTCTGGGGTGTTACAGTACTGGTGGTAGTCTCTGGGGTGTTACAGTACTGGTGGTAGTCTCTGGGGTGTTACAGTACTGGTGGTAGTCTCTGGGGTGTTACAGTACTGGTGTTAGTCTCGGGTGTTACAGTGCTGGTGGTAGTCTCTGGGGTGTTACAGTGCTGGTGGTAGTCTCTGGGGTGTTACAGTGCTGGTGGTAGTCTCTGGGGTGTTACAGTACAAGTGTTAGTCTCTGGGGTGTTACAGTACTGGTGGTAGTCTCTGGGGTGGTACAGTACTGGTGTTAGTCTCTGGGGTGTTACAGTGCTGGTGTTAGTCTCGGGTGTTACAGTGCTGGTGTTAGTCTCTGGGGTGTTACAGTGCTGGTGTTAGTCTCGGGTGTTACAGTGCTGGTGTTAGTCTCTGGGGTGTTACAGTACTGGTGGTAGTCTCTGGGGTGTTACAGTGCTGGTGGTAGTCTCTGGGGTGTTACAGTGCTGGTGGTAGTCTCTGGGGTGTTACAGTACTGGTGGTAGTCTCTGGGGTGTTACAGTACAAGTGTTAGTCTCTGGGGTGTTACAGTGCTGGTGTTAGTCTCGGGTGTTACAGTGCTGGTGGTAGTCTCTGGGGTGTTACAGTACAAGTGTTAGTCTCTGGGGTGTTACAGTACTGGTGGTAGTCTCTGGGGTGTTACAGTACTGGTGTTAGTCTCTGGGGTGTTACAGTACTGGTGTTACGTGAACGTTTGTAAACGTCACGTGTACGTCACGTGACGTACGTGTTCATAAAACCAGCTGTACACTCTGTCGTGAGTGGGTAAGTTGAGGCTCTGTATGGCATGGTCCGGGGTTCGATTCCTGGGCAGGGCGAGAAATTTGGAGGTCGTCTCCTTATATGTGATGCCTTTATTTACCTGATGGTAAATATGTATCGCGGGTGTTAGTGTAGACACAGTGTACTTCCTGTCGGTATTACCTGGGGGGTCACATGACCCCAGGTGTGTGACCCCAGTCACATGACCCCAGGACTGCATTTGTGACCCCAGATACAGTGCTGTACAGGTACCGTACAGGTACTATACAGGTACCGTACAGGTACTATACAGGTACCATACAGGTACCATACAGGTACCATACAGGTACCGTACAGGTACCATACAGGAACCATAGAGGTACCATACAGGTACCATACAGGTACCATACAGGTACCGTACAGGTACCATACAGGTACCATACAGGTACCATACAGGTACCGTACAGGTACCATACAGGTACCATACAGGTACCATACAGGTACCATACAGGTACCGTACAGGTACCATACAGGTACCGTACAGGTACCATACAGGTACCATACAGGTACCATACAGGTACCATAGAGGTACCATAGAGGTACCATAGAGGTACCATAGAGGTACCATACAGGAACCATACAGGTACCATACAGGTACCATACAGGTACCATACAGGTACCATACAGGTACCATACAGGTACCATACAGGTACCATACAGGAACCATACAGGTACCATACAGGTACCATACAGGTACCATACAGGTACCATACAGGTACCATAGAGGTACCATACAGGTACCATAGAGGTACTATACAGGTACCATACAGGTACCATACAGGAACCATACAGGTACCATACAGGTACCATACAGGTACCATACAGGTACCATACAGGTACTATACAGGTACCGTACAGGTACTATACAGGTACCATACAGGTACCATACAGGTACCATACAGGTACCATAGAGGTACCATACAGGTACCATACAGGTACCATACAGGTACCATACAGGTACCATACAGGTACCATACAGGTACCATAGAGGTACCATACAGGTACCATAGAGGTACCATAGAGGTACCATAGAGGTACCGTACAGGTACCATACAGGTACCATACAGGTACTATACAGGTACCATACAGGTACCATACAGGTACCATACAGGTACCGTACAGGTACCATACAGGTACCATACAGGTACCGTACAGGTACCATACAGGTACCGTACAGGTACCATACAGGTACCATACAGGAACCATACAGGTACCATACAGGTACCATACAGGTACCATACAGGTACCATAGAGGTACCGTACAGGTACCATAGAGGTACCATAGAGGTACCATAGAGGTACCATAGAGGTACCATAGAGGTACCATACAGGAACCGTACAGGTACCGTACAGGTACCATACAGGTACCGTACAGGTACCATACAGGTACCGTACAGGTACCATACAGGTACCGTACAGGTACCATACAGGTACCGTACAGGTACCATACAGGTACCATACAGGAACCATACAGGTACCATACAGGTACCATAGAGGTACCGTACAGGTACCATACAGGTACCATACAGGTACTATACAGGTACCATACAGGTACCATACAGGTACCATACAGGTACCATACAGGTACCGTACAGGTACCATACAGGTACCATACAGGTACCATAGAGGTACCATACAGGTACCGTACAGGTACTATACAGGTACCATAGAGGTACCATAGAGGTACCATACAGGTACCATAGAGGTACCATAGAGGTACCATACAGGAACCATACAGGTACCATAGAGGTACCATAGAGGTACCATAGAGGTACCATACAGGTACCGTACAGGTACCATACAGGTACCATAGAGGTACCATACAGGTACCATACAGGAACCATACAGGTACCATAGAGGTACCATAGAGGAACCATACAGGTACCGTACAGGTACTATACAGGTACCATACAGGAACCATACAGGTACCATACAGGTACCATAGAGGTACCATACAGGTACCGTACAGGTACCATAGAGGTACCATACAGGTACCGTACAGGTACCATACAGGTACCATAGAGGTACCATACAGGTACCGTACAGGAACCATACAGGTACCATACAGGTACCATACAGGAACCATACAGGTACCATAGAGGTACCATAGAGGTACCATAGAGGTACCGTACAGGTACCATACAGGTACCATACAGGTACCATACAGGTACCGTACAGGTACCATACAGGTACCATAGAGGTACCATACAGGTACCGTACAGGTACCATAGAGGTACCATAGAGGTACCATAGAGGTACCATAGAGGTACCATAGAGGTACCATACAGGTACCGTACAGGTACCATAGAGGTACCATACAGGTACCATACAGGAACCATACAGGAACCATACAGGTACCATAGAGGTACCATAGAGGTACCATACAGGTACCGTACAGGTACTATACAGGTACCATACAGGAACCATACAGGTACCATACAGGTACCATAGAGGTACCATAGAGGTACCATAGAGGTACCATAGAGGTACCATACAGGAACCATACAGGTACCATAGAGGTACCATAGAGGTACCATAGAGGTACCATACAGGTACCGTACAGGAACCATACAGGTACCATAGAGGTACCATACAGGAACCATACAGGAACCATACAGGTACCATAGAGGTACCATAGAGGTACCATAGAGGAACCATACAGGTACCGTACAGGTACTATACAGGTACCATACAGGAACCATACAGGTACCATACAGGTACCATAGAGGTACCATACAGGTACCGTACAGGTACCATAGAGGTACCATACAGGTACCGTACAGGTACCATACAGGTACCATAGAGGTACCGTACAGGAACCATACAGGTACCATACAGGTACCATACAGGAACCATACAGGTACCATAGAGGTACCATAGAGGTACCATAGAGGTACCGTACAGGTACCATACAGGTACCATACAGGTACCATACAGGTACCATACAGGTACCGTACAGGTACCATACAGGTACCATACAGGTACCATAGAGGTACCATACAGGTACCGTACAGGTACTATACAGGTACCATAGAGGTACCATAGAGGTACCATAGAGGTACCATAGAGGTACCATAGAGGTACCATACAGGTACCGTACAGGTACCATAGAGGTACCATACAGGTACCATACAGGAACCATACAGGAACCATACAGGTACCATAGAGGTACCATAGAGGTACCATACAGGTACCGTACAGGTACTATACAGGTACCATACAGGAACCATACAGGTACCATACAGGTACCATAGAGGTACCATACAGGTACCGTACAGGTACCATAGAGGTACCATACAGGAACCATACAGGTACCATACAGGTAACATAGAGGTACCATACAGGTACCGTACAGGTACCGTACAGGTACCATACAGGTACCGTACAGGTACCATACAGGTACCATAGAGGTACCGTACAGGTACCATACAGGTACCATACAGGAACCATACAGGTACCATAGAGGTACCATACAGGAACCATACAGGTACCATAGAGGTACCATAGAGGTACCATACAGGAACCATACAGGTACCATACAGGTACCATACAGGAACCATAGAGGTACCATACAGGAACCATAGAGGTACCATAGAGGTACCATAGAGGTACCATAGAGGTACCATACAGGTACCATAGAGGTACCATAGAGGTACCATACAGGTACCATAGAGGTACCATAGAGGTACCGTACAGGTACCATACAGGAACCATACAGGTACCATAGAGGTACCATACAGGTACCATACAGGTACCATAGAGGTACCATACAGGTACCATAGAGGTACCATAGAGGTACCATAGAGGTACCATAGAGGTACCATAGAGGTACCATAGAGGTACCATAGAGGTACCATAGAGGTACCATACAGGTACCATAGAGGTACCATAGAGGTACCGTACAGGTACCATACAGGAACCATACAGGTACCATAGAGGTACCATACAGGTACCATAGAGGTACCATAGAGGTACCATAGAGGTACCATACAGGTACCATAGAGGTACCATAGAGGTACCATAGAGGTACCATAGAGGTACCATAGAGGTACCATACAGGTACCATAGAGGTACCATAGAGGTAGTGTTGTACCGGTGTAAGACAAGCACAGAACATAAGTTAACAGCGTGGTGTCTCTCTCTCCCTGCAGGCGGGGTCGACGGAGGATCAATGCCACACTGACACCTGAAGGATCACCTTCACCCTCGGGGGCCCTCACTCAGGAGGAGGACGGGCTCTGGGCCCCCAGCCCTCTCTACGACTGTGGGGCCTCGGGCGCCTGGGTCATCGCTTACTCCCTCCCCTTCTTCGCCAGGGCCGCCGACGGCATCTTCGCCAGACTCAAGTAAGTCCTTTCTCTCAGTTGTAAGTGAAGGTGTGTGTGTGTCTTGTCTCAGGTAACTGCCCACACAGTCACGACTTACCTCGTGAATTGGGGTCGGGTGCGCTCAACAGATGGCGTCGTCACACCTTACCCCTGGGGTGAGGGGGGTCTTGACCCCCTGGGGTGAGGGGGGTCTTGACCCCTGAGGTGAGGGGGTCTTGACCCGTGTACAGAACGATGATAAGGGCCAGCCTGGAGTACCTTATGTCCCCCTGAACCTTACCAACAAAACCAACATGCTGAAGATCCAACGTGAACAAAACACTTCACTGCGCTTCGCGGCAGTCCTGACGCTGGCGGACAGGGTAAGGACAGACCAGATCCCTGAGACACTCAACATCATGCCATTAAACACTTAGCTCAGCTGCTTGGCCTGAAGGCAGCTGTACCACATGAACCTCCACCTGTATGTCCCAGACCCCGAAGATCCCCACCAGGCAGTAACCACCACCAGGGGCTACGAGGGCCATGAACCACCACCACCAGGGACTACGAGGGCCATGAACCACCACCAGGGACTACTAGGGCCATGAACCACCATCACCAGGGACTACGAGGTCCATGAACCACCACCAGGGGCTACGAGGGCCATGAACCACCACCACCAGGGACTACGAGGGCCATGAACCACCACCACCAGGGACTACTAGGGCCATGAACCACCACCACCAGGGACTACGAGGGCCATGAACCACCACCACCAGGGACTACGAGGGCCATGAACCACCACCACCAGGGACTACGAGGGCCATGAACCACCACCAGGGACTACGAGGGCCATGAACCACCACCAGGGACTACGAGGGCCATGAACCACCACCACCAGGGACTACGAGGGCCATGAACCACCACCACCAGGGACTACGAGGGCCATGAACCACCACCAGGGACTACGAGGGCCATGAACCACCACCACCAGGGACTACGAGGGCCATGAACCATCACCACCAGGGACTACAAGGGCCATGAACCACCACCACCAGGGACTACGAGGTCCATGAACCACCACCAGGGACTACGAGGGCCATGAACCACCACCAGGGACTACGAGGGCCATGAACCACCACCACCAGGGACTACAAGGGCCATGAACCACCACCAGGGACTACGAGGTCCATGAACCACCACCAGGGACTACGAGGGCCATGAACCACCACCACCAGAGACTACGAGGGCCATGAACCACCACCACCAGGGACTACGAGGGCCATGAACCACCACCACCAGGGACTACGAGGGCCATGAACCACCACCACCAGGGACTACGAGGGCCATGAACCACCACCAGGGACTACGAGGGCCATGAACCACCACCACCAGGGACTACGAGGGCCATGAACCATCACCACCAGGGACTACAAGGGCCATGAACCACCACCACCAGGGACTACGAGGTCCATGAACCACCACCAGGGACTACGAGGGCCATGAACCACCACCAGGGACTACGAGGGCCATGAACCACCACCACCAGGGACTACAAGGGCCATGAACCACCACCAGGGACTACGAGGTCCATGAACCACCACCAGGGACTACGAGGGCCATGAACCACCACCACCAGAGACTACGAGGGCCATGAACCACCACCACCAGGGACTACGAGGGCCATGAACCACCACCACCAGGGACTACGAGGGCCATGAACCACCACCACCAGGGACTACGAGGGCCATGAACCACCACCAGGGACTACGAGGGCCATGAACCACCACCACCAGGGACTACGAGGTCCATGAACCACCACCAGGGACTACGAGGGCCATGAACCACCACCAGGGACTACAAGGGCCATGAACCACCACCAGGGACTACGAGGTCCATGAACCACCACCAGGGACTACGAGGTCCATGAACCACCACCAGGGACTACGAGGGCCATGAACCACCACCACCAGGGACAACGAGGGCCATGAACCACCACCACCAGGGACTACGAGGGCCATGAACCACCACCACCAGGGACTACGAGGGCCATGAACCACCACCACCAGGGACTTCGAGGGCCATGAACCACCACCACCAGGGACTACGAGGGCCATGAACCACCACCACCAGGGACTACGAGGGCCATGAACCACCACCAGGGACTACGAGGTCCATGAACCACCACCAGGGACTACGAGGTCCATGAACCACCACCAGGGACTACGAGGGCCATGAACCACCACCACCAGGGACTACGAGGGCCATGAACCACCACCACCAGGGACTACGAGGGCCATGAACCACCACCACCAGGGACTACGAGGGTCATGAACCACCACCACCAGGGACTACGAGGGCCATGAACCACCACCAGGGACTACGAGGGCCATGAACCACCACCACCAGGGACTACGAGGGCCATGAACCACCACCACCAGGGACTACGAGGTCCATAAACCACCACCACCAGGGACTACGAGGGCCATGAACCACCACCAGGGACTACGAGGGCCATGAACCACCACCAGGGACTACGAGGGCCATGAACCACCACCAGGGACTACGAGGGCCATGAACCACCACCAGGGACTACGAGGTCCATGAACCACCACCAGGGACTACGAGGTCCATGAACCACTACCAGGGACTACGAGGTCCATGAACCACCACCAGGGACTACGAGGTCCATGAACCACCACCAGGGACTACGAGGGCCATGAACCACCACCACCAGGGACTACGAGGGCCATGAACCACCACCACCAGGGACTACGAGGGCCATGAACCACCACCAGGGACTACGAGGGCCATGAACCACCACCAGCGACTACGAGGGCCATGAACCACCACCACCAGGGACTACGAGGTCCATGAACCACCACCACCAGGGACTACGAGGGCCATGAACCACCACCAGGGACTACGAGGTCCATGAACCACCACCACCAGGGACTACGAGGTCCATGAACCACCACCACCAGGGACTACGAGGGCCATGAACCACCACCAGGGACTACGAGGTCCATGAACCACCACCAGGGACTACGAGGGCCATGAACCACCACCAGGGACTACGAGGGCCATGAACCACCACCACCAGGGACTACGAGGGCCATGAACCACCACCACCAGGGACTACGAGGGCCATGAACCACCACCACCAGGGACTACGAGGGCCATGAACCACCACCAGGGACTACGAGGGCCATGAACCACCACCAGGGACTACGAGGGCCATGAACCACCACCAGGGACTACGAGGGCCATGAACCACCACCACCAGGGACTACGAGGTCCATGAACCACCACCACCAGGGACTACGAGGGCCATGAACCACCACCACCAGGGACTACGAGGTCCATGAACCACCACCACCAGGGACTACGAGGTCCATGAACCACCACCAGGGACTACGAGGGCCATGAACCACCACCAGGGACTACGAGGGCCATGAACCACCACCAGGGACTACGAGGTCCATGAACCACCACCACCAGGGACTACGAGGTCCATGAACCACCACCAGGGACTACGAGGTCCATGAACCACCACCACCAGGGACTACGAGGGCCATGAACCACCACCAGGGACTACGAGGGCCATGAACCATCACCACCAGGGACTACGAGGGCCATGAACCACCACCAGGGACTACGAGGGCCATGAACCACCACCACCAGGGACTACGAGGGCCATGAACCACCACCACCAGGGACTACGAGGGCCATGAACCACCACCAGGGACTACGAGGGCCATGAACCACCACCACCAGGGACTAGAAGGTCCATGAACAACTTTCAATCCCTACAATCTCACTACACCCGCATCCTCTTCCAGAACTTCACCGCCCCATCCCTCTACCTTCCCCATCCTTTCCCTTTGGACATCAAGGCAAAAAGAAAACAGATAGGAAGGAAGAGGGCGTTAACACCTGGGAGGGAGAGTGGTTCTCACCCCTCCGCTGGAAGAGGGACCTGAACCCTGGGGTGGGACGGGAGAGTTCATTACCCTGGGCGTCAGTCAGGACGTTTACTTTTGGGGTGGGGGGGCCCTGACCCCTGAGATGGGGAGCCTGACCCCTGGGGGTGGAGGTAGGGGTTTCCTTACCCATGGGGTGTGTGATGGGACAGATCCCTCTGGTAGGTATGTAGGAGGGGGGGACTTACTCCAGGGGTAGGGGAGGAAGGCCCATGAGGTAAGGGGGGGGTGTTACACCCCAGGGGTAGGGGGGGATGACCCCTGGGGCGGGGGGGGGTACTCAGTGAACTTTACACCATCTCCATTATTCACACACTTATCCCACTCTGACCTTTGTTGCTGTGCTTCTGTCTGCTTGTGGCTGGTATTGTCTGCTTGTGGCTGGCATTGTCTGCTTGTGGCTGGCATTGTCTGCTTGTGGCTGGTATTGTCTGCTTGTGGCTGGCATTGTCTGCTTGTGGCTGGCATTGTCTGCTTGTGGCTGGCATTGTCTGCTTGTGGCTTGCATTGTCTGCTTGTGGCTGGTATTGTCTGCTTGTGGCTGGCATTGTCTGTTTGTGGCTGGCATTGTCTGCTTGTGGCTGGCATTGTCTGCTTGTGGCTGGTATTGTCTGCTTGTGGCTGGCATTGTCTGCTTGTGGCTGGTATTGTCTGCTTGTGGCTGGCATTGTCTGCTTGTGGCTGGCATTGTCTGCTTGTGGCTGGTATTGTCTGCTTGTGGCTGGCATTGTCTGCTTGTGGCTGGTATTGTCTGCTTGTGGCTGGCATTGTCTGCTTGTGGCTGGTATTGTCTGCTTGTGGCTGGCATCGTCTGCTTGTGGCTGGCATTGTCTGCTTGTGGCTGGTATTGTCTGCTTGTGGCTGGCATTGTCTGCTTGTGGCTGGCATTGTCTGCTTGTGGCTGGTATTGTCTGCTTGTGGCTGGCATTGTCTGCTTGTGGCTGGCATTGTCTGCTTGTGGCTGGTATTGTCTGCTTGTGGCTGGCATTGTCTGCTTGTGGCTGGCATTGTCTGCTTGTGGTTGGCACTGTCTGCTTGTGGTTGGCACTGTCTGCTTGTGGTTGGCACTGTCTGCTTGTGGCTGACATTGTCTGCTTGTGGCTGGCACTGTCTGCTTGTGTGTGGCACTGTCTGCTTGTGGCTGACATTGTCTGCTTGTGGCTGGCACTGTCTGCTTGTGGTTGGCACTGTCTGCTTGTGGTTGGCACTGTCTGCTTGTGGTTGGCACTGTCTGCTTGTGGCTGACACTGTCTGCTTGTGGTTGGCACTGTCTGCTTGTGGTTGGCACTGTCTGCTTCTGGCTGACATTGTCTGCTTGTGGCTGGCACTGTCTGCTTGTGGTTGGCACTGTCTGCTTGTGGCTGGCATTGTCTGCTTGTGGCTGACATTGTCTGCTTGTGGCTGGCACTGTCTGCTTGTGGTTGGCACTGTCTGCTTGTGGCTGACACTGTCTGCTTGTGGCTGGCATTGTCTACTTGTGGCTGGCATTGTCTACTTGTGGCTGGCATTGTCTACTTGTGGCTGGCATTGTCTACTTGAGGCTGACATTGTCTACTTGAGGCTGACATTGTCTACTTGAGGCTGACATTGTCTACTTGAGGCTGACATTGTCTACTTGAGGCTGACATTGTCTACTTGAGGCTGACATTGTCTACTTGAGGCTGAGATTGTCTACTTGAGGCTGACATTGTCTACTTGAGGCTGACATTGTCTACTTGAGGCTGACATTGTCTACTTTAGGCTGACATTGTCTACTTGAGGCTGACATTGTCTACTTGAGGCTGACATTGTCTACTTGAGGCTGACATTGTCTACTTGAGGCTGACATTGTCTACTTGAGGCTGACATTGTCTACTTGAGGCTGACATTGTCTACTTGAGGCTGCTGTCAGAGTGATGGTTCGCCTCTCCTTCAACACCGGCTTCAACTTGCGAGTGATACCGTGTCGTCTTGGGTCACCGATCATGGCTTCAGGTTCTCTACGTCTGAGACTTGTGCCATGACTTACTCGGAAGCGGGTCGTTCTTCGTCAGTCTTTGTCGCTATATGGTCGCCCCTTGTGTACAAGGGTTCCGCTAAGCTTTTGGGGTTGATTTTTGAGACTCGTTTGTCTTGGTCGCCCCAGATCTCTTACCTGCATGTTGAGTGCTCTAAGGTCCTTACCCTCTTCAGGTGTTGTCTCATACTTCTTGGGGAGGGGATAGACGCACTCTCCTTGCTTTACATTCCTCTCTCGTCCTGTCTAAGCTCGATTATGGTTGCCCTGCTTACTCGTCTGCTTCTCCTTCTACTCTTCACCGTCTTGATGCTTTGCACCATACTGGGTTGCGCCTCGGTTCTGGTGCCTTTTGTTCGACTCTCGTTCTCAACTTGCTTGTTGACACTGGCTTCCTGTCTCTCCAGGACCGCCGTGACCGCTATTGTCTTCGCTATCTTGCGCGGTCCTTGCAACACCTTCACTCTCGCCTGTGTCGTGCTTTAACTCTTGCTCCTCCTGTGGTTCCTGTTCCTCTTCACCACCTCCCTCTTTCTGTCCGGTTATCTCGCTTACAGGATTCTCTTTCAGTTCATATTAACAATATTTCTCTTTGTATTGTTCCGTCCTTGTCCCCGTGGAGGGTCCCCCTTCCCAAATTTTGTACTTCTCTGACCCGCATCACTAAAGCCTTTACCCCTCCTACAGTTCTGAAACGCCTCTTCCTTGAGCACTTTTCTTCTCACTCCCGCTCCGTTCCCATCTTCACTGATGGGTCTAAGTCTGTGGGCGGTGTGGGCTACTCTGTTGTTCTTCCTGACCACACTTATATGTGTCGCCTTCCTCCGGAGACTAGCGTCTTCACAACAGAACTTTATGCTATTCTTTATGCTCTTCGTCTCTTGCTTTCCCGGTGGCAATCCTCCTTCGTGTTGGTTGTTGACTCTCGTAGTGCCCTCATGGCTCTCGGGGCCTTTAATCCGGTTCATCCAGTGGTTGTCCAGATCCAGCATTGGCTGTTTCTTATTTCCAGTTAAGTTGGTTGAGTTTTGTTGGGTTCTCAGCCATATTGGTGTGTCTTTAAATGAGCGTGCGGATGCTGCCGCAAGGAAGCTGTCCGCTCTTGTCCCATCTCTCGTAAAGGTATTCCGTATTCCGACTTTTACCCCGGTTTTCCATTCCTCTGTCTTTACCCATTGGCAGGCTTGTTGGTCTTCTGTTACTGGTAACAAACTGCGTACTCTTAAGAGTTGTGTGTCCTCGTGGCCGTCCTCCTACCCCCGTAACCGGCGATGGGAAACGGCTCTGGCCAGGTTCCGTATAGGCCATACTCGCTTAACTCATGGTCACTTAATGGAGCGCCGCCCTGCTCCTTATTGTCCAAATTACATTGTTCCTCTTACTGTTGTGCATATCCTTGTTGAATGTCCTGACATCCGGGACGAGCATGTCTTGTTTCCCGACCGTCCCCCGCGGTCGCCTGTCCCTCAATAGTATTCTTGGTGACTCAGATACTTTTGATATCGTTCAACTTATGTGTTTCTGTTCTCATATTGTCATCCTTGGTGATATTTAGCGGCCTGTGATTATCCCGCACATTTGATGGTGCTACACAGCCTTCCCGGTTTTGTGCCTTCTTTTGATAATTACTTACACTTTCTGTCATATTCAACAATATATGTTTACAAGAAAGTTTGCTATGCTACGAATATATATATATATATATATATATATATATATATATATATATATATATATATATATATATATATATATATATATATATATATATATATATGCGGATAAACCACATTCTTCAGCATTAGAGACTGCTGAAGGCGTTTTCGGCACAATTCGCCTTCATGATGGCAAGATAAAGAGGGAAGAGAGAATTGAGTGATGAAGGTTAAGCCAGCTAAGAGATGGCACGGGCATGAATAGCCCGTTACAGAGGGGTAGTGTGGGGGCAGACCTTACAACCCCCCGCCAGGGAGGGGGCAGGTCACCTGACCATACAACACTTGCGGATGACACATTACTTTATGGAATAATGGCAAAGTAGGGGATTTTTTTTTGAACAACAGTAAGTTAAGGGTCCTCTGGTAGGTTAGGTGGGCAGGAAATTCTCGTAAAGTTTCAAAAGTTATGAAAAACGTTAATTGAAAGTTTCCTCTTCTAATCTTACCGAGTAAGCCGGACGACTCAAACAGAAAACGGAACAGTACGTCACTTTTGTGAGTTGATTTCATTTCAAATTACGTCCAAAATTTGGTCATAGCGCCGCGCATACGAGCCAAAAGTGACGTTATATATAAGAGGACGGGTTGGAAAGAGAAGGGAAGATTACAATAATGATAAAGCTAAAACATATGTTGTTTTCTCTCATAGTGGAGTTAAGGTAATTAACAATAACACTGGAGAGTAGCACATAGGTGCCGCCGGTTGGATAAATAAATACAAAAGAAGCAAATAAATAAACAAATTAAAACAGGTTAAATGGTGTATTGAGGTGGTATATTGAAGCATATATGAGGGTGTGATATATCTATACCACAGGGCTTATATTAAGGGTGTTGTTACAGTGTTTGATGAGAAGAGTGTCCGTCACATCTCCCTCAACCAAACATTTACTCTCAACAATACACTTGGCTTCTCTCAAGTGACATAATGACCACAGAAACTGGGATAAGCCTCAATATACTACGTCAATACAGTCTACCAGCCATTTAACCTGTTTTAATGTGTTTCTTGACGTTATCTTGAGATGATTTCGGGGCTTTAGTGTCCCCGCGGCCCGGTCCTCGACCAGCCCTCCACCCCCAGGAAGCAGCCCGTGACAGCTGACTAACACCCAGGTACCTATTTTACTGCTAGGTAACAGGGGCATAGGGTGAAAGAAACTCTGCCTATTGTTTCTCGCCGGCGCCTGGGATCGAACCCAGGATCACAAGTCCAGCGTGTTGGCCGACCGGCTCCCATTTCATTTATTTATTTATTTTTTCCAATGATGGAAATCACCGGCAATCATGCAAATGGGAGATTGACAAGATACAGTGGCCCTTACCTTACAACTCAGTGGACAGCGCTTCGGATTCGTAGTCCTGAGGTTCCGAGTTCGAATCCCGGTGGAGACGGAAACAATCGGGCACAGTTTCTTTCACCCCAGATGCTCCTGTTCACCTAGCACTAAATAGGTACCTGGGAGTTAGACAGCTGTTACGGGCTGCTTCCTGGGGCATGTGTAACAAAAAGGAGGCCTAGTCGCGGGGACGCTAAGCTCCGAAATCATCTGAAGATAACCTGACCAATTAGAGAAACGCTAATTAGAGAATTACCTTCACCTGATCCTCAGATATATATTGTAGAGCAAGTAGTGATCATTGAAGGCCTTACACAATGTTAAGAGTTAAGGAGGCATCTCTCAGCCTCAACCACAATCAAACTGTAAATAGGGACTTTGGAGAGTTTATTTTTCAACTTCCTTTTCAGGTGAAGAATATGTAAGGTAAATAGAGCATATTCGTGTTAGACTCATGGGTCTTAACCTTTTGGGCACATTCAACAATATATGTTTACAGAAAAGACAGCTACCAAAATGTACGTAGTACATTTGTCATCAATACATACGTAGTACGTATTGTACAATACATACGTAGTACGTATTGTACAATATGTACGTAGTACGTATTGTACAATATGTACGTAGTACGTATTGTACAATACGTAGAAGGAGGTATTGTGGTAATACCCAGCTCGTGCTCAGACAACATGACAACAAAAGGTTCATCAACTGTGCAGTGTGAATATGGGAAGCAGCACAGCAGCAAAGTTTTTAATATTAATAAATTGAATCAAACCAATACCATACAGTTTAGCAGCTACAATAAGAGTGTGTGTACACCTGGTGTAATAATAATAAAGCAACCAAAAGGTTTAGCACTAAGATGAGCTGTATGACCGGGAGAGACATACAAGGAAGTAATACCAACAACGGCCTCGCATTACCAAGCACAACAATTATTGAAATGCCAGAGTAATTGTCCTGAGAGCTAGGAGGAGTGGCGCCCCCAACCTTACTGCTGGTTGATGGCTTCTCCCTAATGACATCCCCCTGGCTTATACACCCGTGGCCCTGATGACACAACCCTGGCTTATACACCCGTGGCCCTGATGACACAACCCTGGCTTATACACCCGTGGCCCTGATGACACAACCCTGGCTTATACACCCGTGGCCCTGATGACACAACCCTGGCTTATACACCCGTGGCCCTGATGACACAACCCTGGCTTATACACCCGTGGCCCTGAAGACACAACCCTGGCTTATACACCCGTGGCCCTGATGACACAACCCTGGCATATACACCCGTGGCCCTGAAGACACAACCCTGGCTTATACACCCGTGGCCCTGATGACACAACCCCCTGGCTTATACACCCGTGGCCCTGATGACACAACCCCCTGGCTTATACACCCGTGGCCCTGATGACACAACCCTGGCTTATACACCCGTGGCCCTGATGACACAACCCTGGCTTATACACCCGTGGCCCTGATGATACAACCCTGGCTTATACACCCGTGGCCCTGATGACACAACCCTGGCTTATACACCCGTGGCTCTGATGATACAACCCCCTGGCTTATACACCCGTGGCCCTGATGACACAACCCTGGCTTATACACCCGTGGCCCTGATGACACAACCCTGGCTTATACACCCGTGGCTCTGATGACACAACCCTGGCTTATACACCCGTGGCCCTGATGACACAACCCCCTGGCTTATACACCCGTGGCCCTGATGACACAACCCTGGCTTATACACCCGTGGCCCTGATGACACAACCCTGGCTTATACACCCGTGGCCCTGATGACACAACCCTGGCTTATACACCCGTGGCCCTGATGACACAACCCTGGCTTATACACCCGTGGCCCTGAAGACACAACCCTGGCTTATACACCCGTGGCCCTGATGACACAACCCTGGCATATACACCCGTGGCCCTGAAGACACAACCCTGGCTTATACACCCGTGGCCCTGATGACACAACCCCCTGGCTTATACACCCGTGGCCCTGATGACACAACCCTGGCTTATACACCCGTGGCCCTGATGACACAACCCTGGCTTATACACCCGTGGCCCTGATGACACAACCCCCTGGCTTATACACCCGTGGCCCTGATGACACAACCCTGGCTTATACACCCGTGGCCCTGATGACACAACCCTGGCTTATACACCCGTGGCCCTGATGACACAACCCTGGCTTATACACCCGTGGCCCTGATGACACAACCCTGGCTTATACACCCGTGGCTCTGATGACACAACCCTGGCTTATACACCCGTGGCCCTGATGACACAACCCTGGCTAATACACCCGTGGCCCTGATGACACAACCCCCTGGCTTATACACCCGTGGCCCTGATGACACAACCCTGGCTTATACACCCGTGGCCCTGATGACACAACCCTGGCTTATACACCCGTGGCCCTGATGACACAACCCTGGCTTATACACCCGTGGCCCTGATGACACAACCCTGGCTTATACACCCGTGGCTCTGATGACACAACCCCCTGGCTTATACACCCGTGGCCCTGATGACACAACCCTGGCTTATACACCCGTGGCTCTGATGACACAACCCCCTGGCTTATACACCCGTGGCCCTGATGACACAACCCTGGCTTATACACCCGTGGCCCTGATGACACAACCCTGGCTTATACACCCGTGGCTCTGATGACACAATAGGAAAACAACATAGGAAGCAAGGCAAAGACTCAACCCAAATTGCTGCACAGCCTCACCAGGGGAAAGACAACAATGAAGGAACAGGTAATGAAACTGAGGGTAGGAGCAGAAAGATTCACTGCAAACGACAAGGAAGTGTGTGAGGAACTCAATAAGAAATTCCAGGAAGTCTTCACGTTAGATCAAGGAGAAGTTCTAGAGATAAGAGAAGAGAAGGAATAGTAAACCTGCACCACTAGAGGAATTTGAGATTATCAGTGGGGATGTAAGGAAAGTTTTGCTAGAGTTGGATGTGACAAAGGCTATAGGCCCCGGATGGAATATCGCCATGGATACTAAAGGAAGGAGCAGCAGCAGCACTGTGCCTCCCACTCTCCATAGTGTACAACAAATCACTGGTATCAGGTGAACTGCCAAAAATTTGGAAGACAGCAAACGTAGTCCCGATATACAAGGGTGATAGACAGGAGGCACTGAACTACAGACCAGTGTCCCTAACTTGTATAGCATGCAAGCTGATGGAGAAGATTGTGCAAAAAAAGCTAGTGGAACATCTGCAGCGAAAGAACTTTGTAACACAGCATCAACATGGGTTCAGGGATGGCAAGTCCTGCCTCACAGAATTAATTGAATTCTATGACCAGGCAACAAAAATCAGGCAAGAAAGAGAGGGGGTGGGCAGACTGCATATTTTTGGATTGCCAGAAAGCCTTTGACGCAGTACCACACCAGAGACTAGTGTGAAAGCTGGAGATGCAGGCAGGAGTGAAAGGGAAGGTACTCCATTAGATAAGGGAGTACCTAAGCAACAGAAGACAACGAGTCACTGTGAGGGGTGAGGTCTCAGACGGGCTAGACGTCACCAGTGGAGTCCCGCAGGGTTCAGTCCTTGGACCCATATTGTTTCTGATATATGTAAATGATCTACCAGAGGGTATAGAATCATTCCTCTCATTGTTTGCTGATGATGCAAAAATTATGAGGGTTAAGACGGAGGAAGATACTATGAGGCTACAAGATGACCTAGACAAACTGAATGAATGGTCCAACAAATGGCTGCTAAAGTTCAACCCGAGTAAACGCAAAGTAATGAAACTAGGCGGTGGAAACAGGAGGCCAGACACAGGATATAGAATGGGAGATGAAGTACCTAATGAAACAGACAGAGAGAAAGATCTGGGAGTTGATATCACACCAAACCTGTCTCCTGAAGCCCACATCAAAAGAATAACATCGGCGGTATACGCAAGGCTGGCTAACTTCAGAACAGCCTTCAGGAACCTGTGTAAGGAATCATTCAGAACCTTGTATACCAGTTCTTTCTGCCCCAGGGGTGTGTTCCTCCCCCCAGGGGTGTGTTCCTGCCCCAGGGGTGTGTTCCTCCCCCCAGGGGTGTGTTCCTGCCCCAGGGGTGTGTTCCTGCCCCATGGGTGTGTGTTCCTCCCCCATGGGTGTGTTCCTCCCCCACGGGTGTGTTCCTCCCCCAGGGGTGTGTTCCTCCCCCACGGGTGTGTTCCTCCCCCAGGGGCGTGTTCCTGCCCCAGGGGCGTGTTCCTGCCCCAGGGGCGTATTCCTGCCCCAGGGGTGTGTTCCTCCCCCCAGGGGTGTGTTCCTCCCCCATGGGTGTGTTCCTCCCCCATGGGTGTGTTCCTCCCCCATGGGTGTGTTCCTCCCCCCAGGGGTGTGTTCCTCCCCCAGGGGTGTGTTCCTCCCCCAGGGGTGTGTTCCTCCCCCATGGGTGTGTTCCTCCCCCAGGGGTGTGTTCCTCCCCCATGGGTGTGTTCCTCCCCCAGGGGTGTGTTCCTCCCCCAGGGGTGTGTTCCTGCCCCAGGGGTGTGTTCCTCCCCCACGGGTGTGTTCCTCCCCCAGGGGTGTGTTCCTCCCCCACGGGTGTGTTCCTCCCCCACGGGTGTGTTCCTCCCCCAGGGGTGTGTTCCTCCCCCAGGGGCGTGTTCCTGCCCCAGGGGTGTGTTCCTCCCCCCAGGGGTGTGTTCCTCCCCCAGGGGTGTGTTCCTGCCCCAGGGGTGTGTTCCTCCCCCAGGGGCGTGTTCCTGCCCCAGGGGTGTGTTCCTCCCCCAGGGGTGTGTTCCTCCCCCAGGGGCGTGTTCCTGCCCCAGGGGTGTGTTCCTCCCCCCAGGGGTGTGTTCCTCCCCCAGGGGTGTGTTCCTGCCCCAGGGGCGTGTTCCTCCCAGAGGGGTGTGTTCCTGCCCCAGGGGCGTGTTCCTGCCCCAGGGGCGTGTTCCTGCCCCAGGGGCGTGTTCCTGCCCCAGGGGCGTGTTCCTGCCCCAGGGGCGTGTTCCTGCCCAGGGGCGTGTTCCTGCCCCAGGGGCGTGTTCCTCCCCCAGGGGCGTGTTCCTGCCCCAGGGGCGAGTTCCTGCCTTAGGGGTGTGTTCCTGCCCCAGGGGCGTGTTCCTGCCCCAGGGGTGTGTTCCTGCCACAGGGGTGTGTTCCTGCCACAGGGGTGTGTTCCTGCCACAGGGGTGTGTTCCTGCCCCAGGGGTGTGTTCCTGCCCCAGGGGTGTGTTCCTGCCCCAGGGGTGTGTTCCTGCCCCAGGGGTGTGTGTTCCTCCCCCAGGGGTGTGTTCCTCCCCCAGGGGTGTGTTCCTGCCCCAGGGGTGTGTTCCCCCCCCCAGGGGCGTGTTCCTGCCCCAGGGGCGTGATCCTCCCCCAGGGGCGTGTTCCTCCCCCAGGGGCGTGTTCCTGCCTCACGGGTGTGTTCTTGCCCCAGGGGCGTGTTCCTCTCCCTGGGGCGTGTTCCTTCCCCAGGGGCGTGTTCCTCCCCCAGGGGCGTGTTCCTTCCCCAGGGGCGTGTTCCTCCCCCAGGGGTGTGTTCCTCCCCCAGGGGTGTGTTCCTCCCCCCAGGGGCGTGTTCCTCCCCCCAGGGGCGTGTTCCTCCCCCAGGGTGTGTTCCTCCCCCAGGGTGTGTGTTCCTCCCCCAGGGTGTGTGTTCCTCCCCCAGGGTGTGTGTTCCTCCCCCAGGGGTGTGTTCCTCCCAGAGGGGAGTGTTCCCTCCCCCAGGGAAGTGTTCCCTCCCCCAGGGGAGTGTTCCCTTCCCCAGGGAAGTGTTCCCTCCCCCAGGGGTGTGGTGCTGGTGGACACTAACCTTTGTGTTCCTCCCCCAGGGGTGTGGTGCTGGTGGACACTAACCCGTGTGTTCCTCCCCCAGGGGTGTGGTGCTGGTGGACACTAACCCGTGTGTTCCTCCCCCAGGGGTGTGGTGCTGGTGGACACTAACCCGTGTGTTCCTCCCCCAGGGGTGTGGTGCTGGTGGACACTAACCCTTGTGTTCCTCCCCCAGGGGTGTGGTGCTGGTGGACACTAACCCTTGTGTTCCTCCCCCAGGGGTGTGGTGCTGGTGGACACTAACGCGTGTGTTCCTCCCCCAGGGGTGTGGTGCTGGTGGACACTAACCCGTGTGTTCCTCCCCCAGGGGTGTGGTGCTGGTGGACACTAACCCGTGTGTTCCTCCCCCAGGGGTGTGGTGCTGGTGGACACTAACCCGTGTGTTCCCTCCCCCAGGGGTGTGGTGCTGGTGGACACTAACCCGTGTGTTCCTCCCCCAGGGGTGTGGTGCTGGTGGACACTAACCCTTGTGTTCCTCCCCCAGGGGTGTGGTGCTGGTGGACACTAACCCGTGTGTTCCTCCCCCAGGGGTGTGGTGCTGGTGGACACTAACCCGTGTGTTCCTCCCCCAGGGGTGTGGTGCTGGTGGACACTAACCCGTGTGTTCCTCCCCCAGGGGTGTGGTGCTGGTGGACACTAACCCGTGTGTTCCTCCCCCAGGGGTGTGGTGCTGGTGGACACTAACCCGTGTGTTCCTCCCCCAGGGGTGTGGTGCTGGTGGACACTAACCTGTGTGTTCCTCCCCCAGGGGTGTGGTGCTGGTGGACACTAACCCGTGTGTTCCTCCCCCAGGGGTGTGGTGCTGGTGGACACTAACCCGTGTGTTCCTCCCCCAGGGGTGTGGTGCTGGTGGACACTAACCCGTGTGTTCCTCCCCCAGGGGTGTGGTGCTGGTGGACACTAACCCGTGTGTTCCTCCCCCAGGGGTGTGGTGCTGGTGACCTTCCCACTGTCAGTGGTCGACCTCAACCAGTGTGATGACTCAGATGACATCCTTGGTCATCACCTCTTCGGTGGCACCCATAAGTGTGACGTCTCCACCACCAGGGTGAGTACCATAAGTGTGACGTCTCCACCACCAGGGTGAGTACCATAAGTGTGACGTCTCCACCACCGGGGTGAGTACCATAAGTGTGACGTCTCCACCACCAGGGTGAGTACCCTAAGTGTGACGTCTCCACCACCAGGGTGAGTACCCTAAGTGTGACGTCTCCACCACCAGGGTGAGTACCATAAGTGTGACGTCTCCACCACCAGGGTGAGTACCATAAGTGTGACGTCTCCACCACCAGGGTGAGTACCATAAGTGTGACGTCTCCACCACCGGGGTGAGTACCATAAGTGTGACGTCTCCACCACCAGGGTGAGTACCATAAGTGTGACGTCTCCACCACCAGGGTGAGTACCATAAGTGTGACGTCTCCACCACCAGGGTGAGTACCATAAGTGTGACGTCTCCACCACCAGGGTGAGTACCATAAGTGTGACGTCTCCACCACCAGGGTGAGTACCATAAGTGTGACGTCTCCACCACCGGGGTGAGTACCATAAGTGTGACGTCTCCACCACCGGGGTGAGTACCATAAGTGTGACGTCTCCACCACCAGGGTGAGTACCATAAGTGTGACGTCTCCACCACCAGGGTGAGTACCATAAGTGTGACATCACCACCACCAGTGTAAGTACCATAAGTGTGACAAAGTACCCAAAGGTTAGCTCCTCAACATCACCTGTGGTTGGTGTAGACACTTTTTAACACTGAAAGGTGCAATGATTATAGTTAAACAATTATAAAATAGGTCAATTGTAAAATATGTTCACCTGTCAAATAAGCAATTATCAAAAGAAGGCACCAAACCGGGAAGGCTATGTAGCACCATCAAATGTGCGGGATAATTAGAGGGCGCTAAATATCACCAAGGATGCCAATATGAGAACAGAAACGCATAAGGTGAATGATATCAAAAGTATCCGAGTTGCCAAGAATTCTATAGAGGGACAAGCGACCGCAGGGGACGGTCGGAAAACAAGACACGCATGGCGAAGCATCTCATTATGAATGCCATCGGAGCCCGCCACCGTAGAACTGCAGAGGGCCAGGGCACACCGAAGTTCAGAGAGAGAGAAGGGATCGTTATAGGGAAGTCGAAGATGAGTGCAGAAATCTAAAGGACGAGATTCAAGGACAGGTTTACGAAGAAGGAAAGATTGGGAAAGATGAAAACCAGAGCTAACAGAAGAAAAGTGGGAACCCAGTTCAGTAGCGACCTGCAACGGGTCCACCACAAGAGTACCACGGAGGTGAAGGACCGGCGAGACATTGGGACGATCTTACCCGCTATCTTGTGGATACGCTTCCAGATCTTCAGCAGAGGAGTTTCGGACGTTATGGTGAAGACATAAGACATCCAACATTCACGTTTAGTCGTACGGATGGCCCTGTGGGCCACCGCACTTGCCTTCCGAAAGAAAAGAAAAGAATCGGCCGTCTCTTGGCCGTGGTGTGTCTTCCAGACTGCACGCTTACAGTGGACAGCTCGAGCACAGTCTGCATTCCACCAGGGAACGCACTTCCACGGTCCCCAAGAGGAAGAGCGAGGAATAGAGCGGAGGGCAGCGTTGAAGACGGTGTCATGAAAAAGGAGGAGAGAACGAGGGAGAGGCAGAAGGGAGAGGTCAGAGAGAGCAGCACTTGAGGGTAAAGAGGTTCCAGTGTGCCTATGCAAACTGCCACCTAGGGTAGGAGAGGGGAGGGTGAAAAGAGAAAAAGGTAACAACGATGGGGAAATAAGTCACTGGCATGGAGGTGATCAAGAACCTGCCACGTGAAATCTAAGTAAAGAGATGACGAGCAAAGAGAAAGATCAAGACAGGAAAGGGTGCGAGTCCGAAAGTCCAAATGCATGGGCTCACCAGAATTCAGAAGAGATAAGGAAGAAGAGAGGGTGAACGACTCAAGAAGGCGACCCCTGGGTGTTCGTCAGAACATCACCACAAAGGGAATGACGACAATTGAAATCACCTAGCAGGAGCACAGGCTCCGGCAAGGAGTCCAGTAAGTGTTTAAGATCGGGAAGAGAAAGCAGGACACTTGGGTGGAGATAAATGGAACAGTGTACCATTTCCTCACAAAGATACAAGCAGCAGAACAATGGAGAAGCGAAGGAATAAGTAAGGGGACAAAGGGAATATCAGAGCGAATCAAGAGAGCAGAAGAGTTAGTGTCCCAGCAACAGCTGGGAGGGAAGGGGAGAAAGGAATAGGCACAAAAGCGACCAGGACGAGCACCAAGCATCGGCTCCTGGAGACGGACACAAAGGGGCGAAAACCGCAAAATCAGAAGCTGGAGTTCAAGGAAATTGGCATAATAACCTCGAATGTTCTACTGAAGAATAGATATCGACGAGAAGAGAAAGGATAGCAACAGAGAACGAAGAAACAAAAGTGAAAACAGAACACAGCACGTTAAAGAAGCGCAGGATCAGGGTCAGCGAAGTCAGGGTTAAGGGGTATGGTAAACTGAATATAGGAGGGAAGGGAGCTGGAGGACCGACCAGGGGCGGACAAGTAGGATCTGCAGGAGGAAGAGGGGGGATAACTGAAGGTCAAGGACAGCAGCAGGAGGGGCAGAAACCAGGGAGTGCACCTCAGCAAGGGCAGTAACCGAGAGGGAAGCGGGGGGGGGGCAAAGAGACCTCCATAGCAGGAACAGGGGGCATAACCACCGAAATGGGAGGAGGAAGGAGAGGAGCCAGGTTTACGCTTCTGATTCAAAGAGACAGGCGTCCTAGCAACAATGTACTGGGCAATAGATTCTAGCGTCTCAGCAAGAGAAGCAGAATGAGAGTACACACGATGGCCGTTGGGAGAGCAATGGATATCAGCCCATATTGACAGGCGGCGTGGAGAGCTATATCGGAGGAGAAGGATGGGAAGGAGGATCGGAGGGAGACAGGGAAGAAGACACAGGAGACATGACAGACTGAGCAGAAAGAAGGGGAACCCCAGACAGAGGACCAGGAGGGGGACCCTTCGGGACAGAACTCAAAGGAACAGAGGAGGAGGGGGGTGGGAGTGTCTGGGTCTAAGGCCTGGAAACGGTTTTGAGTCTGAGGAAAGTGGGAAGGACGAGGAGAGGAAGAGTGCAACATGTGAGCATAAAAGACGTTAGCATAGGGTGGGAGACTGCGAACTAGGTGCCTCACCTCAGGAAAAGACAAACGCTCCCGGTGCTTCAAGTTGAGGACAGCTGCCTCAAGCTTGTAATGTATACACGCACGGGAGAAGGGCCTCACCGCAATTGAGGCAGTGAGCCTGGGGAGAAGTACACTCCGACATAGTGACCCTCGTCCCCACACACAGGACAGAGACAGTACTTGAGTAGCGGAGGACTCCATGTCCAAACCTCCACCACTTATTACAGAGCCAAGGAGAAGGAATGTACTCCTGGACAGAGCATCTGGCACCAGCAAGAATGACAGAGGACGGAAGGGTTCTACTATCAAAGGTAACTTTCACAACCCGAAGGGGTTGATGGCGACGACCACGAGGGGGACGAGTAAACGTGTCTACCTGGAGGACAGAATGGCCCTGGGCTTCAAGGATATGCCGAATATCATCGTGGTAGTTCTGTAGATTCCGAACACCGGTTGCAACATGGGGTGGGAGGAGAATAGTGCCAACACTGGCATTCAACCGAGCGTTCTTGGAGACCAGAACAGGGGTCACACCAAGGCAGGATAAGGCAGCCAAGCAGGAAGCTGCATCCTGAGAAGGAGCAGCAACGACACGTGTACCGAGACGGGTGGGGTTGAAGGTAACAGAGGCATCTGGTATCAACAAGATGCCTATGGAGGTAGAAATCGTCAGGTGTAGAATCAAGGGAGGTGATCAAAAGTATTTGGCCCATGAAGTGGGACCAAACAAGGCTTGATACTCATCAGTACGGGAAGGAATCGAGCGAGTGCGGCCATGGCGCGGACGGCATTGATAACCCTCTGAGAGAGAGAGAGAGAGGGGTTAAAAGGCGCAGTAGTCACAATGAGAGACTGAGCTGTGCCAAGGGACGAGGTGGTCACCACTGGGGGCTTGTGGCTCGACCCAGCCACAGAGGAGGGAGGGGAGCCAAGGGGAGTAGTCAGGAGGGTCAAAGGAGGAGCAAGGTCAGGGGCCCAATGCAGCGGGGGCTACAAAGCCTGGTCTTCCAACACAGTCTGACTCGGGGGCTTGGTCGCCCACCCCACGAGCCTGACAGGGTACAAGAGGAACATTTACAGACATATTGATGAGAAGTAACACTTTCATTCAAGAATGGGCTCCCCACACCCACCATGGAGCCAAAATTAGAGGCAGGACACCCAACAAGAAGCTATCGCCGATCATGCCGGGGCCCCCTCGGGGTGCGTCGTGCGTATACGCCCCACAAACGCCACCTTAAGAACCGTCAGTCCGTCGAGATCGGGTTCAGTGACGAAAGGAGGATTTACAATAAAAGGTTCCCCTCGCTCTCGACGTCGGGTACTTCATTTCTAAGGGTGCAAGAGTATGCCTCCTCAAACACCCGGGCGTCAAAACAAAAGAAGGCCGTAATGTACATAACGTTACTGGCCAGGAAGGAATAGATAACGGGTCTCTGTGGAACATTTCCCTTATGGTAGACGATGAATGTGCTGCTGATGGGAGCACTTTACATCCCTTAACACTACATCGAAGGGGATTAATTGTGGAGCGTCTTGAAGCTCCAGCGAGACTTGTGTTGAAGTTAGTAATGGCCTCAACTGGCCTCTCCTCCACTGACGCTCAGCTGTTCCTCAGATGCGTTTTATCAAGAAGTGGAAAGAGGGCCCAACATTTAAGTTGTTTTTAGTACTGATAATTAAGTTGGATCAAGGGAAGTGTTTTTATGATGTTTACAGTCCAGAGACTGATGTATTAATAGAAATTCCCATTATTAGATGGTGAATTAAATGGCGACATATGGCAATTTATCCCCGTTTTCTTCCGAAGAAATTTACAATGGAGCCTCATTTTCTATGAATTAATTTGTTAGTACAAACCGGCAGCAATATTATCTGCCTATTGTATTAACTGTTAGTAAAGGGTGTCTGTTTCTCCGACATCAATTGTCTTATAGAAGAGAGTGTGTAGGACACCGGACCATGTAGCACTGCCACCCTCAGCTAGTAGTATAGTCGGAGGCCTTGTTTGGTGACTGTGTTCCCAGAGGCCCGGCCAGTGTCTTAGAGGGCGCGCACTCTGACGGGCTCCCTTCACCCACTGTAGCGTGAAGGGCTCCCTTCACCCACTGTAGCGTGAAGGGCTCCCTTCACCCACTGTAGCGTGAAGGGCTCCCTTCACCCACTGTAGCGTGAAGGGCTCCCTTCACCCACTGTAGCGTGAAGGGCTCCCTTCACCCACACCAACTCCCACCATTGCGCCTATACTGAATGTCCAAAACACGATTTACTAACTAACACGCAAGATGCAATGTTAACATGCAAAGCAAGACTCGGTTTATGCAACATCCATCGCAACACAGCTACATATTCCTGGTGGTATACGCCCGGGACCAGACCCGTGTTTACCTATTCTGCCGCCATGTCGGCCAGCCGTCGCGGGCGTCACTACTTCCCGCTAATTAGAAATTTGGAATTTAAAATTTGAGCGGGAAAATCCCGCTCATTTGAAATTTGTCCAGGTTACCTTGCCACTGTTGTCCATGTGTGTTTTGTCTGTGTCAGAGATGACGTGGGTATGATGGTGATGGTGACGTGGGTATGGTGGGTATGGTGGTGTTGGTGACGTGGGTAGGGTGGTGATGGTGACGTGGGTAGGGTGGTGCTGATGACGTGGGTAGGGTGGTGATGGTGACGTGGGTAGGGTGATGCTGGTGACGTGGGTAGGGTGGTGATGGTGACGTGGGTAGGGTGGTGATGGTGACGTGGGTAGGGTGGTGATGGTGACGTGGGTAGGGTGGTGATGGTGACTAATGATATAACACCCCCGAGTATCGTGCCACTAATGATGATAACCATTTATGTACCACTTGTTCTATGTTATCTTGCTGCTGGTTCGTGTGGCTCCACTGTTTGCTTGTCCTTAACTCCATTATCATGACCAGACCACACACTAGAAGGTGAAGGGACGACAACGTTTCGGTCCGTCCTGGACCATTCTCAAGTCAATTGAGAATGTCGACGACTCAAGTCAACAATGGACTTGAGAATGGTCCAGGACGGACCGAAACGTCGTCGTCCCTTCACCTTGTAGTGTGTGGTCTGGTCAACATACTTTAGCCACGTTATTGTGACTTATCGCCTGCAACTCCATGATGTGTTGTGTGTGTTAGGAAGCTTGTGCCATGTGTTGCAGTGTGTGCCGGTGGCGGGTGTCGGGTTCCGGCGAGGCGGGTACCGGTGCCAGTGTCGGCCCAACTACTTCCGCCCCAATACCACACACCAGTACTTCAATGGCACCCTCGTCGAGCTGGCGTACTCTGAGACCCGCACCCTGCACGCCTTCAGGTAGGTCCTCCTCCCTTCTCCAGCCCCCTCGGGGTACTCGTCTAGTTGTGCTTGCGGGGGTTGAGCTCTGGCTCTTTGGTCCCGCCTCTCAACTGACAATCAACTGGTGTACAGGTTCCTGAGCCTACTGGGCTCTATCATATCTACATTTGTAACTGTGTATGGAGTCAGCCTCCACCACATCACTGCCTAATGCATTCCGTCTGTTAACTACCCTGACACTGAAATAATATTTGTTACATCATATAAAATAAAACTAGATAACTAATTTAACCCTAAACTATTAGGTTTGAGACCACTTCAAACACGTAAAGACTAAATAAATATCACTGTGGCATAAAATTAATATCAAACCACGTGAATAATTAATCACTGATAATATAAATTAATAACAAGACACATGAATCCCAGACACATTGTAAGCAAACATCGCCAGGGAGACCATCAGCCCACTTAACATGGAGGGGAGAGAGAGAGAGAGACGTGCACCCCCACCAGTGACCCTCGGGCTACTGACAAAATATTCTCTCGGCGGGCGGACACCAGCGTCCACCCACAGTGTTGCCAGACCTCGCCTAACAACACACAAGCCTCACCTAACTCAACACACAAGCCTCACCTAACTCACAACACACACACAAGCCTCATCTAACTCACAACACACACACAAGCCTCACCTAACTCACAACACACACAAGCCTCACCTAACTCACAACACACAAGCCTCACCTAACTCACAACACACAAGCCTCACCTAACTCACAACACACACACAAGCCTCACCTAACTCACAACACACACAAGCCTCACCTAACTCACAACACACACAAGCCTCACCTAACTCACAACACACAAGCCTCACCTAACTCACAACACACACAAGCCTCACCTAACTCACAACACACACAAGCCTCACCTAACTCACAACACACAAGCCTCACCTAACTCACAACACACACAAGCCTCACCTAACTCACAACACACACAAGCCTCACCTAACTCACAACACACACAAGCCTCACCTAACTCACAACACACACAAGCCTCACCTAACTCACAACACACACAAGCCTCACCTAACTCACAACACACACAAGCCTCACCTAACTCACAACACACACAAGCCTCACCTAACTCACAACACACAAGCCTCACCTAACTCACAACACACAAGCCTCACCTAACTCACAACACACAAGCCTCGCCTAACTCACAACACACACAAGCCTCACCTAACTCACAACACACACAAGCCTCACCTAACTCACAACACACAAGCCTCACCTAACTCACAACACACAAGCCTCGCCTAACTCACAACACACACAAGCCTCACCTAACTCACAACACACACACAAGCCTCACCTAACTCACAACACACACAAGCCTCACCTAACTCACAACACACAAGCCTCACCTAACTCACAACACACAAGCCTCGCCTAACTCACAACACACAAGCCTCACCTAACTCACAACACACAAGCCTCGCCTAACTCACAACACACACAAGCCTCACCTAACTCACAACACACAAGCCTCACTTTAAACAACACTTCCAAACTCTTAATGAATACATGACAAAATACATATAAGTATTTAGGAACAATATGGGTACATAATAGTACTTAGATTCTGAAATAATAGACATGAAAGAATACTTATACTTGGTACCACTATGATCGGATATATTAAGATACAATTCTATTGATATATATTAGGATAATTTTGGACGAATATAATAAATTTGGTTAAATTAGCTTATTTTATGTTATTTATATATATACAAGAGTTGTTATATTTTTGTACAGCCACTAGCACTCATAGCGTTTCCGGCAAGTCCTTAATGCTAATTTTCACACACACACACACACACACACACACACACACACACACACACACACACATCTCCAGGAAGCAGCCCGTAGCAGCTGTCTAACTCCCAGGTACCTATTTACTGTCAGGTGAACAGGCACATCAGGGTGACAGAAACTCTGCCCATTTGTTTCTGCCTCTACCGGGGATCGAATCCCGACCCTTAGGATTACTGATCCCGAGCGCTGTCCACTCAGCCGTCTGGCCCCGTGATATTAGGCCTGACCTATTAACCTAATAGGTTAATTCTCTGAATTTCTGCATGTATTAAAAGAGGAACGTCAGAGGCAGAGTTCCTAGACGACAGAGCCAGAGTGACTGCGGGGGGGGAGGAGTGTGTGAAACCCGGTGGTTCGACTTAAGGAAAGCCTCAGGAACCCTCGTGGATTCAGTAGAATCCCAGGTTGCAATCCTTTTATCATGTCGTGGCCCTAGTTGTCTGCGGTGTGTGCCTGGGAATACCCAATACATAGGTTCGAATCCTCATCACTGCTCCTACGGGTTTTCTCAATATACCCCTTTGGTTATACCCTTTGGTTATACAAGTTGGTTATATCCTTTGGTTATACAATTTGGTTATATCCTTTGGTTATACCCCTTTGGTTATATCCTTTGGTTATACCCCTTTGGTTATACAATTTGGTTATATCCTTTGGTTATACAATTTGGTTATATCCTTTGGTTATACCCCTTTGGTTATACAATTTGGTTATATCCTTTGGTTATACAAGTTGGTTATATCCTTTGGTTATACCCCTTTGGTTATACAATTTGGTTATATCCTTTGGTTATACCCCTTTGGTTATATCCTTTGGTTATACCCCTTTGGTTATACAATTTGGTTATATCCTTTGGTTATACAATTTGGTTATATCCTTTGGTTATACCCCTTTGGTTATACCCTTTCATCCACTTGTACACTTTAATCATGTCACCTCTTACTCTTCGCCTTTCTAGAGAATGTAAATTATACTTGTTAACCAGACCACACTCTAGAAAGTGAAGGGACGACGACGTTTCGGTCCGTCCTGGACCATTCTTAAGTCGGTTCAGGACGGGCCGAAACGTCGTCGTCCCTTCACTTTCTAGTGTGTGCTTTGGTCAACATTTTTCAGCCACGTTATTGTGACTCTTCGCCTGCGTAAATTATAATTTCCCATTCACTCCTCACGTGGAAGCTTTCTGACTCCTGGGATTAACTTTGTCATCCTAGGCTGGAGGCGTTCCAATGAGTGTAAGTACATTGTGTAGTGTGGGCGACAGGAGTGAGGTGCATGATGTACTGGCGCCTAGCAAGAGTAACAGACACCTGAAGACTAGCAACAAGTGTTGTTGATATTGCTATCACTTCTACACATAAAGTCCAGTGACCTACTTCTCTTTTATCCAATATTTCTGCATGGATTTTTGGCTTTAAATTCCTCCTGTTCATGACCAACTGGTATATACGCGGACTACGACATTCCTGTACTGTTCTGGGATGTGTAGTAATTATCATTCTAGTAATTATCATCCTGGGATGATAGTTGTGTAGTAACTATCATCCTGGGGTAATAGTTGTGTAGTAACTATCATCCTGGGATGATAGTTGTGTAGTAACTATCATCCTGGGATGATAGTTATGTAGTAACTATCATCCTGGGATGATAGTTATGTAGTAATTATCATCCTGGGATGATAGTCATGTAGTAACTGTCATCCTGGGATGATAGTTATGTAGTAACTATCATCCTGGGATGATAGTTATATAGTAACTATCATCCTGGGATGATAGTTATATAGTAACTATCATCCTAGGATGATAGTCATGTAGTAACTATCATCCTGGGATGATAGTTATGTAGTAATTATCATCCTGGGATGATAGTTATATAGTAACTATCATCCTAGGATGATAGTTATGTAGTAACTATCATCCTGGGATGATAGTTATATAGTAACTATCATCCTGGGATGATAGTTATATAGTAACTATCATCCTAGGATGATAGTCATGTAGTAACTATCATCCTGGGATGATAGTTATGTAGTAACTATCATCCTGGGATGATAGTCATGTAGTAACTATCATCCTGGGATGATAGTCATGTAGTAACTATCATCCTGGGATGATAGTTATATATTAACTATCATCCTGGGATGATAGTCATGTAGTAACTATCATCCTGGGATGATAGTCATGTAGTAACTATCATCCTGGGATGATAGTTATGTAGTAACTATCATCCTGGGATGATAGTTATATAGTAACTATCATCCTGGGATGATAGTCATGTAGTAACTATCATCCTGGGATGATAGTCATGTAGTAACTATCATCCTGGGATGATAGTCATGTAGTAACTATCATCCTGGGATGATAGTTATGTAATAATTATCATCCTGGGATGATAGTTATGTAATAATTATCATCCTGGGATAATAGTTATGTATCATCCTGGGATGATAGTTATGTATCATCCCCAGCCTCAGAACTCTTCACCATTAAACTGAATCTGCCTGTAGAATTTTTTTTTTTTTGTAGAAAAAGTAGAAATGTAGAAATTTGTCTGTAACATTTGCAAAAGTTCTCAGTCCTGAATCTAAATCGTTTATAAGTATAAGTTAAAGAACAGAGGTCCCAGGACAGAGCCTTGAGGCACTCCACTTACAAAGGTGCCTCAGACTTTATATACTGACTCTTTGTTTAATTAACGTGTAAGTTAAGATGTAGCATAAGTGAGATTGTGTTTTGTTACGGTACAGATGCTGGCCGTGTCCGGGAGGGTGCGGGGAGTGTTCGGCCTCGGTGACGTGTGGCGTCACCTACGACAAGTTGACCCGTCTGGTGCCTGTCTGTGTGGAGGCCGCCTGCGTCCTCGTCTGTCTTGTCTTGGCTCTCGTCATCTTCAAGATCCGCAAGTGTCGGGTAAGTCCTTCCTCAGGCTCCTCTCCTCACCCGCTCACACTCTTAACTTTACCTGTGGAGAATAACTGTGTGTTAACTAACACTCTACTCATCGTGAAATGTATTTGTTCTGTCTGGAAGATTGTATTACTATGTATGATTGTCATTGTGTTCGACATGTTTGTACCACACTCGCACAGGGATCCCAGCAATGATGACTAGATTCCGTCGCACAAAAGTTCCCTATCCTAACCAACCAGAGAACCCAAAACAGAAAACGGGACAGAACGTAAATTTCGCGAGCCGCTCCCCATTTTCTAGTTCCACAATTTTTAACCATAGGTAAAATATTCGTCAAAATACAGCGTCAAACCTACGGGACGGTTGCGCTCCCGCCCGACACAGAAAACGATAGTGAAGCACAGTGAGGGATAACTCAAACATGACCTCCAGTAACCTCTGGAGGAGGTTACTGAACCCCAACTTCACGCCCCAAGAACCAGCTAAAACATGGACTAAACTCTTACTTTTCCCTGTGACGTGAGGTGATTAGTCTGGCGGGTGTCATAGACATCCCCGGCGTTGAAGAGGAATGACAAACTGCATTATCCACACCTGACTTTGGTTCTCCTTTATGTAATACTCCACAACACAATATGTAGAAGGTTATTGTAATTGTTGGTGAAGGGGTTACTCCGTGGTGGTGTTGTTGTGTTGCTCCCTGATGTTGGTGTTGTTCTCTCTGTCACTTCCCTCATAACTATCGTTCCCTGCTCTCATTGTTTCCGTCTCTCCCTGGAGGAGTCCGTGGCACCCTTGCCAGAGTACCCAGCACTCACGGCTGGGACGGAGTGTCCAGCACAGGGAGAGCATGGTGATGCTCGTGTAGAGTGGAGAGTGCAGGGTGGGTTGTGCACTAGTGTTGTGAGGGAGGGGCGGGACCCCACTACCTGCAGGCCACAGTGTAGGCGGGTCACCTGTAAAAACACTGGTGTGGCATCAGTTGGGGCCGCCACACACTCCTGGTGAATTCAGTAGAGTTGTGGGTTAAATGTTTTTTGTCCCGTCGTAGACGATTGGTTTAAAACAGGTGATTGGGAGTCATGTGATTTACTGTATTGTTGTTATTATTATTGGTAATGTTTTCTCGCAGGCGTGCCCAACCTTTTGGCCTGGACGGTAGAGCAACGGTCTCGCTTCCTGCAGGTCGGCGTTCAATCCCCGACCGTCCACAAGTCAACATTCCTTTCCCCCCGTCCCATCCCAAATCCTTATCCTGACCCCTTCCCAGTGCTATATATTGGTAATGGCTTGGCGCCTTCCCCTGATAGTTGCCTCCCTCCAGTCCCACAGACATAACACCACAGGATAACAACTCAGGATAACTCAGGATAACAACTCAGGATAACAACTCAGGATAACAACTCTGACTTAAATATTTGTGAATATGATGTCACGACTTAGAGGCAGTGTTGGGCACTCTATCAAGGTGCGAGTGTGTGGGGTGGAGGGTGGGAGCAGACTTAGCACCACTCACCGTCTGCTGTGGCAGACACCCTGGGCCTCTTATACTGCTTGACCTACTGCTGCCTCGGGCTTACTGTGGGGGGAGGGGGGGGGGTGAGAGTGTGTGTGTGAGAGTGAGAGAGTAACGGTGACACTGTTACAGGTGATCGCCGCCTCACTGTGGACCATGCTGGAGATGGTGTTGCTGGGAGCCGTCGTCATCTACTGTACTGTGAGTATTGTGCCCTCTGGTCTCCTGCCTCATACCTCTCACCTCACCCCCCTGACCTGAGCCTCAGCCCCCCCTCCCTCACCCCTCACCCCCCTGACCTGAGCCTCAGCCCCCTCCCTCACCCCCCTGACCTGAGCCTCAGCCCCTCCCTCACCCCCCCTGACCTGAGCCTCAGCCCCCTCCCTCACCCCCCTGACCTGAGCCTCAGCCCCTCCCTCACCCCCCCTGACCTGAGCCTCAGCCCCCTCCCTCACCCCCCCCTGACCTGAGCCTCAGCCCCTCCCTCACCCCCCTGACCTGAGCCTCAGCCCCCTCCCTGACCCCCCCTGACCTGAGCCTCAGCCCCTCCCTCACCCCCCTGACCTGAGCCTCAGCCCCCCCTCACCCCCCTGACCTGAGCCTCAGCCCCCTCCCTCACCCCCCCCTGACCTGAGCCTCAGCCCCTCCCTCACCCCCCCTGACCTGAGCCTCAGCCCTCCCTCACCCCCTGACCTGAGCCTCAGCCCCCCCTCACCCCCCTAACCTGAGCCTCAGCCCCTCCCTCACCCCCCCTGACCATAGCCTCAGCCCCTCCCTCACCCCCTTGACCTAGCCTGGCCATGTTACAGGTGTTCCTGAGAGTGGTGGAGCCGACGGCGCTGCTGTGCATGCTGGAGCCCTGGTGTAGGGAGGTGGGCTTCGCTCTCTTCTACGGCGCCCTCGTCCTCAAGCTCTACAGGTCAGTGAGGGGCGGTGTTGAGCGGGGCTGGTGAGGGGCGGTGTTGAGCGGGGCTGGTGAGGGGCGGGGCTGGTGAGGGGCGGTGTTGAGCGGGGCTGGTGAGGGGCGGTGGTGGACCGCCTCCCTGGTCGGCCAAGTGTAGGAAACTATGAAGATGAAATTAGGTACTTTTGGGTTTTAATTTTGAGTAAGGAAACAGTTTGACAACTTTTCAGTTCACTAGGGAGAGAATTCCATAAACTGGGTCCCTTTATTTGCATAGAGTGTTTACACAGATTAAGTTTAACTCTGGGGATATCAAAGAGATATTTATTTCTGGTGTGGTGATAATGGGTCCAATTACATCTGTCCAGGGAGAGTTTCAGAGCAGGATTTACATTTAAGAACAGGGTTTTGTAAATGTAGTTGACACAAGAGAATTTGTGGAGTGAGATTATGTTTAGCATGTTTAGGGAGTTAAACAAGGGAGCTGTGTGTTGCCTGAAAGCAGAATTTGTTATTATTCTGATAGCAGATTTTTGCTGGGTGATGATGGACTTGAGGTAGTTTGCAGTGGTTGAACCCCATGCACAGATACCATAATTAAGATAGGGATAGATTAGTGCATAATATAGTGAGATGAGAGCAGAGGTAGGAAGATAATATCTGATTTTGGAGAGTATACCAACTGTCTTAGAGACTTTCTTAGTTATGTGTTGAATGTGGGTGCTGAAGTTGAGTCTCTTGTCTAGGAATAGGCCAAGAAACTTGCCATCATTTTTATTACTGATGTTAATGTTGTCTATCTGTAGCTGAATTGCATTCGATGATTTGCTTCCAAATAAGATGTAGTAAGTCTTTTCTATGTTAAGTGTTAGTTTGTTGGTTGACATCCATAAGTGGACTTTTTTAGTTCATTATTAACAACATTATTTAGTGTATGTGGGTTGGGGTTGGAGTAGATGAGAGTAGTATCATCAGCAAACAAAATAGGTTTCAGAATGTTAGAGACATTAGGCAGATCATTGATGTATATAAGAAATAAGAAATTATTAATCCATAATAATATATTTTATGAAAGGGAAGAGGTGGTAGACAGGTAGGGAAGTGACAAGGCAGGGGAGATGGGGAAGGGTAAGAGGGAAGGGAGGGGTTTATAAAGAAGGGGCAGTTGACCGGCGTGAGAAGAGGAACCCGGGACGGAGGACCAATGTTAGGAAAAACAGGAAAAAATGCAAAATGAAGCACTCAGAATTATACTTGGCTCTCCTATAACTACCAAAGTTCTCAACATGCGGAAAGAATTAAATATACTTAGCTTTCGATACAGAATATTTGAAATTAATCTTATGATGGGACTAAAGCTGCTGCGTGATAACAAAAACAACATTGTGTCAGTTGCACTGTTAGAACACATACGAAATGGAACCAGCGAGTCTAAATGGATTCAAAGAACAGCCACTCATATTAAAATGATGGGACTGCACGATGTATATACAGATGAAAGAGTACAGCACTTCCTTCCACCCTGGCAGATAGTACCTTTTGACATCCTGACCCCTGCATACCCCACCAAGAAACTAATCACAAGCAACCCTCATGCTCAGCTTGCTGCTAAATTAAGCACCATAGAACACATTCACAATATACAAGCTGAAAACAACATTGCACAGACCATATACACTGACGGATCACTCAATACAGCTACAGGGAGGGCAGGAAGTGCTGTTATTGCTCATCAGCCCGATGGCAGCACAATTCATACGAATATCCGAATTAGTAACTGGGCATCCACAATGCAAGCCGAGTTGGTTATCTTGAGGTTATCTTGAGATGATTTCGGGGATTTTAGTGTCCCCGCAGCCCAGTCTTCGACCAGGCCTCCACCCCCAGGAAGCAGCCCGTGACAGTTGACTAACACCCAGGTACCTATTTTACTGCTAGGTAACAGGAGCATAGGGTGAAAGAAACTCTGCCTATTGTTTCTCGCCGGCGCCTGGGATCAAACCCAGGACCACAGGATCACAAGTCCAGCTAGCGATACTGGTAGCACTCAAAATTATTGACAACACTGAAGTAGACAGCTTAGTTATTTCCGACTCCCTTTCCTCACTACGAGCAATAAACAGTTTGCAATCAAGTAATAACGTGCTTGTCTTGGAAGCTAGACGTAGATATATAAGAATACTTAGCAAGAGGGTAAATATAAAAATGTTGTGGATTCCTTCTCACATTGGCCTGCAGGAACATGACAAAGTTGACGCCCTTGCTAAGGCTGCAGTAAATAAAGACAGTATTGAACGGAATCTTGAGTTATCAAATAGGTCCCTTAAAAGTGTCATTAGACGAGAACTCCTGGATGGATTTGAAGAAAGTAGAACTGTGCAAACTGGAACTAGCAGGTCCATTGTTCATCACAATGAAATGTGTGAAGTAAATCATGTGTATGGGGCAAGTAACAAAGTCAGTAGACTAACAGATGTTGTCACAGCTCGTATAAGACTTGGCTACAAGTATCTCTGGCAGTTCGGCTTGTATAGGGATCTAGATGAAGTAAAGTGTAAAGTGGGTGGACAAAGACAGGGACACACACTCGAACACTATATCTTGGATTGTAGTAAAATTGAGCCATTTAGAGATAAATCTAAGCTCACTCTGTATGATATGGCAACCTATCTTATTACCATGCATAAATTACCTGAAATCCTTGCACTGTATCCACATTTTGCTTCCAGTAGATGAACGACATATGAGATTAAGAAACAAGTAGTGTATTGTGAAGACTAATAATAAACAGAAGCTCCCCTATGACTCTGTAATATCCCCATTGGTCAAACTATTATGTATTAGCGATAAGACCTACCATTAATGTATAATGACTTACTGTAAATATGTAGCTCTTGTAATAGCACTTTCTCTGTAACTAGCTGACATTGTAACTATAAGGTGTGAAGGATAGATGAAATTGTTGATGTAATAATCTAAGATGAGGTCTGATAAAGACCTTTTGTGCCCCTCTGTAATGCTTTTTGCGCTACCGCTCACAGGATGGGTATGGGGTGCACAATAAACTAGCCGCCTCCGTGGCAACAATCAAGTCTAGCCGCGACGTCTACTACTATATAACATCTACTTATTATATTTAATATGAGAACAATGTTACTGAATCAATACACAATAAGCCATCCGCAGCTTATAGCTGATTCCCGAAGAGTAGTTTCTGGTGATACCTGGTTGATACCTGGTTGATGGGGTTCTGGGAGTTGTTCTACTCCCCAAGCCCGGCTCGAGGCCAGGCTTGACTTGTGAGAGTTTGGTCCACCAGGCTGTTGCTTGGAGCGGCCCGCAGGCCCACATATACCTGGTTGATGGGGTTCTGGGAGTTGTTCTACTGCCCAAGCCCGGCCCGAGGCCAGGCTTGACTTGTGAGAGTTTGGTCCACCAGGCTGTTGCTTGGAGCGGCCCGCAGGCCCACATATACCTGGTTGATGGGGTTCTGGGAGTTGTTCTACTGCCCAAGCCCGGCCCGAGGCCAGGCTTGACTTGTGAGAGTTTGGTCCACCAGGCTGTTGCTTGGAGCGGCCCGCAGGCCCACATATACCTGGTTGATGGGGTTCTGGGAGTTGTTCTACTGCCCAAGCCCGGCCCGAGGCCAGGCTTGACTTGTGACAGTTTGGTCCACCAGGCTGTTGCTTGGAGCGGCCCGCAGGCCCACATATACCTGGTTGATGGGGTTCTGGGAGTTGTTCTACTCCCCAAGCCCGGCCCGAGGCCAGGCTTGACTTGTGAGAGTTTGGTCCACCAGGCTGTTGCTTGGAGCGGCCCGCAGGCCCACATATACCTGGTTGATGGGGTTCTGGGAGTTGTTCTACTCCCCAAGCCCGGCTCGAGGCCAGGCTTGACTTGTGAGAGTTTGGTCCACCAGGCTGTTGCTTGGAGCGGCCCGCAGGCCCACATATACCTGGTTGATGGGGTTCTGGGAGTTGTTCTACTGCCCAAGCCCGGCCCGAGGCCAGGCTTGACTTGTGAGAGTTTGGTCCACCAGGCTGTTGCTTGGAGTGGCCCGCAGGCCCACATATACCTGGTTGATGGGGTTCTGGGAGTTGTTCTACTCCCCAAGCCCGGCTGGAGGCCAGGCTTGACTTGTGAGAGTTTGGTCCACCAGGCTGTTGCTTGGAGCGGCCCGCAGGCCCACATATACCTGGTTGATGGGGTTCTGGGAGTTGTTCTACTGCCCAAGCCCGGCCCGAGGCCAGGCTTGACTTGTGAGAGTTTGGTCCACCAGGCTGTTGCTTGGAGCGGCCCGCAGGCCCACATATACCTGGTTGATGGGGTTCTGGGAGTTGTTCTACTGCCCAAGCCCGGCCCGAGGCCAGGCTTGACTTGTGAGAGTTTGGTCCACCAGGCTGTTGCTTGGAGCGGCCCGCAGGCCCACATATACCTGGTTGATGGGGTTCTGGGAGTTGTTCTACTGCCCAAGCCCGGCCCGAGGCCAGGCTTGACTTGTGAGAGTTTGGTCCACCAGGCTGTTGCTTGGAGCGGCCCGCAGGCCCACATATACCTGGTTGATGAGGTTCTGGGAGTTCTTCTACTCCCCAAGCCCGGCCCGAGGCCAGGCTTGACTTGTGAGAGTTTGGTCCACCAGGCTGTTGCTTGGAGCGGCCCGCAGGCCCACATATACCTGGTTGATGGGGTTCTGGGAGTTGTTCTACTCCCCAAGCCCGGCCCGAGGCCAGGCTCGACTTGTGAGAGTTTGGTCCACCAGGCTGTTGCTTGGAGCGGCCCACAGGCCCACATATACCAGGTTGATGGGGTTCTGGGAGTTGTTCTACTCCCCAAGTCCGGCCCGAGGCCAGACTTGACTTGTGAGAGTTTGGTCCACCAGGCTGTTGCTTGGAGCGGCCCGCAGGCCCACATATACCTGGTTGATGGGGTTCTGGGAGTTCTTCTACTCACCAAGCCCGGCCCGAGGCCAGGCTTGACTTGTGAGAGTTTGGTCCACCAGGCTGTTGCTTGGAGCGGCCCGCAGGCCCACATATACCTGGTTGATGGGGTTCTGGGAGTTCTTCTACTCCCCAAGCCCGGCCCGAGGCCAGACTTGACTTGTGAGAGTTTGGTCCACCAGGCTGTTGCTTGGAGCGGCCCGCAGGCCCACATATACCTGGTTGATGGGGTTCTGGGAGTTGTTCTACTCCCCAAGCCCGGCCCGAGGCCAGGCTTGACTTGTGAGAGTTTGGTCCACCAGGCTGTTGCTTGGAGCGGCCCGCAGGCCCACATATACCTGGTTGATGGGGTTCTGGGAGTTGTTCTACTCCCCAAGCCCGGCCCGAGGCCAGGCTTGACTTGTGAGAGTTTGGTCCACCAGGCTGTTGCTTGGAGCGGCCCGCAGGCCCACATATACCTGGTTGATGGGGTTCTGGGAGTTGTTCTACTGCCCAAGCCCGGCCCGAGGCCAGGCTTGACTTGTGAGAGTTTGGTCCACCAGGCTGTTGCTTGGAGCGGCCCGCAGGCCCACATATACCTGGTTGATGGGGTTCTGGGAGTTGTTCTACTCCCCAAGCCCGGCTCGAGGCCAGACTTGACTTGTGAGAGTTTGGTCCACCAGGCTGTTGCTTGGAGCGGCCCGCAGGCCCACATATACCTGGTTGATGGGGTTCTGGGAGTTCTTCTACTCCCCAAGCCCGGCTCGAGGCCAGACTTGACTTGTGAGAGTTTGGTCCACCAGGCTGTTGCTTGGAGCGGCCCGCAGGCCCACATATACCTGGTTGATGGGGTTCTGGGAGTTGTTCTACTGCCCAAGCCCGGCTCGAGGCCAGACTTGACTTGTGAGAGTTTGGTCCACCAGGCTGTTGCTTGGAGCGGCCCGCAGGCCCACATATACCCGGTTGATGGGGTTCTGGGAGTTGTTCTACTCCCCAAGCCCGGCCCGAGGCCAGGCTTGACTTGTGAGAGTTTGGTCCACCAGGCTGTTGCTTGGAGCGGCCCGCAGGCCCACATATACCTGGTTGATGGGGTTCTGGGAGTTGTTCTACTCCCCAAGCCCGGCCCGAGGCCAGGCTTGACTTGTGAGAGTTTGGTCCACCAGGCTGTTGCTTGGAGCGGCCCGCAGGCCCACATATACCTGGTTGATGGGGTTCTGGGAGTTGTTCTACTGCCCAAGCCCGGCCCGAGGCCAGGCTTGACTTGTGAGAGTTTGGTCCACCAGGCTGTTGCTTGGAGCGGCCCGCAGGCCCACATATACCTGGTTGATGGGGTTCTGGGAGTTGTTCTACTCCCCAAGCCCGGCTCGAGGCCAGACTTGACTTGTGAGAGTTTGGTCCACCAGGCTGTTGCTTGGAGCGGCCCGCAGGCCCACATATACCTGGTTGATGGGGTTCTGGGAGTTCTTCTACTCCCCAAGCCCGGCTCGAGGCCAGACTTGACTTGTGAGAGTTTGGTCCACCAGGCTGTTGCTTGGAGCGGCCCGCAGGCCCACATATACCTGGTTGATGGGGTTCTGGGAGTTGTTCTACTGCCCAAGCCCGGCTCGAGGCCAGACTTGACTTGTGAGAGTTTGGTCCACCAGGCTGTTGCTTGGAGCGGCCCGCAGGCCCACATATACCTGGTTGATGGGGTTCTGGGAGTTCTTCTACTCCCCAAGCCCGGCCCGAGGCCAGGCTTGACTTGTGAGAGTTTGTTCCACCAGGCTGTTGCTTGGAGCGGCCCGCAGGCCCACATATACCTGGTTGATGGGGTTCTGGGAGTTCTTCTACTCCCCCAAGCCCGGCCCGAGGCCAGACTTGACTTGTGAGAGTTTGGTCCACCAGGCTGTTGCTTGGAGCGGCCCGCAGGCCCACATATACCTGGTTGATGGGGTTCTGGGAGTTCTTCTACTCCCCAAGCCCGGCCCGAGGCCAGACTTGACTTGTGAGAGTTTGGTCCACCAGGCTGTTGCTTGGAGCGGCCCGCAGGCCCACATATACCTGGTTGATGGGGTTCTGGGAGTTGTTCTACTCCCCAAGCCCGGCCCGAGGCCAGGCTTGACTTGTGAGAGTTTGGTCCACCAGGCTGTTGCTTGGAGCGGCCCGCAGGCCCACATATACCTGGTTGATGGGGTTCTGGGAGTTGTTCTACTCCCCAAGCCCGGCCCGAGGCCAGGCTTGACTTGTGAGAGTTTGGTCCACCAGGCTGTTGCTTGGAGCGGCCCGCAGGCCCACATATACCTGGTTGATGGGGTTCTGGGAGTTGTTCTACTGCCCAAGCCCGGCCCGAGGCCAGGCTTGACTTGTGAGAGTTTGGTCCACCAGGCTGTTGCTTGGAGCGGCCCGCAGGCCCACATATACCTGGTTGATGGGGTTCTGGGAGTTGTTCTACTCCCCAAGCCCGGCTCGAGGCCAGACTTGACTTGTGAGAGTTTGGTCCACCAGGCTGTTGCTTGGAGCGGCCCGCAGGCCCACATATACCTGGTTGATGGGGTTCTGGGAGTTCTTCTACTCCCCAAGCCCGGCTCGAGGCCAGACTTGACTTGTGAGAGTTTGGTCCACCAGGCTGTTGCTTGGAGCGGCCCGCAGGCCCACATATACCTGGTTGATGGGGTTCTGGGAGTTGTTCTACTGCCCAAGCCCGGCTCGAGGCCAGACTTGACTTGTGAGAGTTTGGTCCACCAGGCTGTTGCTTGGAGCGGCCCGCAGGCCCACATATACCCGGTTGATGGGGTTCTGGGAGTTGTTCTACTCCCCAAGCCCGGCCCGAGGCCAGGCTTGACTTGTGAGAGTTTGGTCCACCAGGCTGTTGCTTGGAGCGGCCCGCAGGCCCACATATACCTGGTTGATGGGGTTCTGGGAGTTGTTCTACTCCCCAAGCCCGGCCCGAGGCCAGGCTTGACTTGTGAGAGTTTGGTCCACCAGGCTGTTGCTTGGAGCGGCCCGCAGGCCCACATATACCTGGTTGATGGGGTTCTGGGAGTTGTTCTACTGCCCAAGCCCGGCCCGAGGCCAGGCTTGACTTGTGAGAGTTTGGTCCACCAGGCTGTTGCTTGGAGCGGCCCGCAGGCCCACATATACCTGGTTGATGGGGTTCTGGGAGTTGTTCTACTCCCCAAGCCCGGCTCGAGGCCAGACTTGACTTGTGAGAGTTTGGTCCACCAGGCTGTTGCTTGGAGCGGCCCGCAGGCCCACATATACCTGGTTGATGGGGTTCTGGGAGTTCTTCTACTCCCCAAGCCCGGCTCGAGGCCAGACTTGACTTGTGAGAGTTTGGTCCACCAGGCTGTTGCTTGGAGCGGCCCGCAGGCCCACATATACCTGGTTGATGGGGTTCTGGGAGTTGTTCTACTGCCCAAGCCCGGCTCGAGGCCAGACTTGACTTGTGAGAGTTTGGTCCACCAGGCTGTTGCTTGGAGCGGCCCGCAGGCCCACATATACCCGGTTGATGGGGTTCTGGGAGTTGTTCTACTCCCCAAGCCCGGCCCGAGGCCAGGCTTGACTTGTGAGAGTTTGGTCCACCAGGCTGTTGCTTGGAGCGGCCCGCAGGCCCACATATACCCGGTTGATGGGGTTCTGGGAGTTGTTCTACTCCCCAAGCCCGGCCCGAGGCCAGACTTGACTTGTGAGAGTTTGGTCCACCAGGCTGTTGCTTGGAGCGGCCCGCAGGCCCACATATATCTGGTTGATGGGGTTCTGGGAGTTGTTCTACTCCCCAAGCCCGGCTCGAGGCCAGGCTTGACTTGTGAGAGGTTGGTCCACCAGGCTGTTGCTTGGAGCGGCCCGCAGGCCCACATATACCTGGTTGATGGGGTTCTGGGAGTTCTTCTACTCCCCAAGCCCGGCCCGAGGCCAGGCTTGACTTGTGAGAGTTTGGTCCACCAGGCTGTTGCTTGGAGCGGCCCACAGGCCCACATATACCTGGTTGATGGGGTTCTGGGAGTTGTTCTACTCCCCAAGCCCGGCCCGAGGCCAGACTTGACTTGTGAAAGTTTGGTCCACCAGGCTGTTGCTTGGAGCGGCCCGCAGGCCCACATATACCTGGTTGATGGGGTTCTGGGAGTTGTTCTACTCCCCAAGCCCGGCTCGAGGCCAGGCTTGACTTGTGAGAGTTTGGTCCACCAGGCTGTTGCTTGGAGCGGCCCGCAGGCCCACATATACCTGGTTGATGGGGTTCTGGGAGTTCTTCTACTGCCCAAGCCCGGCTCGAGGCCAGGCTTGACTTGTGAGAGTTTGGTCCACCAGGCTGTTGCTTGGAGCGGCCCGCAGGCCCACATATACCTGGTTGATGGGGTTCTGGGAGTTCTTCTACTCCCCAAGCCCGGCCCGAGGCCAGGCTTGACTTGTGAGAGTTTGGTCCACCAGGCTGTTGCTTGGAGCGGCCCGCAGGCCCACATATACCTGGTTGATGGGGTTCTGGGAGTTGTTCTACTCCCCAAGCCCGGCCCGAGGCCAGACTTGACTTGTGAGAGTTTGGTCCACCAGGCTGTTGCTTGGAGCGGCCCGCAGGCCCACATATACCTGGTTGATGGGGTTCTGGGAGTTCTTCTACTGCCCAAGCCCGGCTCGAGGCCAGACTTGACTTGTGAGAGTTTGGTCCACCAGGCTGTTGCTTGGAGCGGCCCGCAGGCCCACATATACCTGGTTGATGGGGTTCTGGGAGTTGTTCTACTCCCCAAGCCCGGCCCGAGGCCAGACTTGACTTGTGAGAGTTTGGTCCACCAGGCTGTTGCTTGGAGCGGCCCGCAGGCCCACATATACCTGGTTGATGGGGTTCTGGGAGTTCTTCTACTGCCCAAGCCCGGCTCGAGGCCAGGCTTGACTTGTGAGAGTTTGGTCCACCAGGCCACAGGTAGTGGAGCCTCCGTGAGTGGACCAGTTTGGTGACGCCGCTTGTACCAACTTCAGGAAAACTCCTCAGATAAATACTTTATGAATTTATTCAATGCAGCGAGGTACTGATTCAGTCCTTTAGACTTTGACAAATAACGTCATAGAACAGCAATAATTTACATTTTAGCTAATCAGAAGACGATAAGAATCTTAATAGCCTAAGATACTAAGTTAGGGATTCTTAATATTCAAAGATATCAGACTTTATTAATACATGAATTAATATAATACAAAATTCAACACGTACATTGTATTGAGGTTTTGCTGCTGTTTATGACGGATGCTCTTGTGTGGGACAAATGTGTAGAGTCATGCACATATATCAAATTAGTGCCACATTAATAACAACAGTCACAATCTGGCCAGTTAGTTCGTGGAGGAGAGCGGAGGCCAGGTCCAGCCTCTGGTAGACTTGGCGCTCCTTCCCGCCGGCCGCCATGTTTACCCCAGCACCACCCAGGGAGCTGGCGTCATGACTGGCCCTGATTGGTCCGTCTTATTTATCACTCATTCACTTTGTTATGGTCTATGTGCTCACACTTTGTGTTGAATTGTTCACTCAGCACCTCTTCGACACGTGTTGAGCCATAAACGGCCCTATAACGGCTCTTGTGGTGCAAGCACTCTAGAGTGGCGTCTCTCCCTCCTCCTCCTCGGAGTGGGAGGAGGTGAAGGTTAATTACTGGCTAGTTTGTATGCTTATACATTGTAGGAGGAACCCGGGCACCGCCGGGTATTCTTCCTCTCTATATATGGATAGTTTTAGACATTGATGGATGGATGAATAGACTAGAGACAAGCAGACCCGGGCAATGCCGGCTACCCACCCTTAATATATGTCTGCCCGTTTGTGTGTGTTTCTGTTCAACGTTGGAGGCAGGATGCTTGGGGTCAGCCTTACCCAAAACTGTAGGGGAAATTGGCTGGTCTGGGTAAGCCCAACTTAAATGATCTAATAAGTATTAGTAACTATTGAAAGACGTGTGGGGAGGACGAGGGGTGGGCAGGGGGAGGACGAGGGGTGGGCAGGGGAGGACGAGGGGTGGGCAGGGGGAGGACGAGGGGAGGGGGAGGCTGGGCAGGAGAAGAGTGGGGAGGGAAAGGGGTGCTAGGGGGGGGGGAAGAGTGTAGGGGGGGGGTATACCTCCTATATAGTGTGTGTGTATATATTAGAAGCTAGCATGTATTAAACCATAAGCGCTTGGTGGTTGTTTCAGTGTTATACAGTGAGCAGACCCGGCCAGCAGTCACCACAGCAGCCCCTCACAGCAACAACACCTTGATGATGTTTGTTGGTTACTGTTAAGTTTACGAGAAGTGTGTACTGTGGCAGAAGCCTCCAGCAACCTGTACAGGTGTTGTATGTACTCCTGTGACTCCCTGTTAACTGATCCTGTGACTGGTGTACTGGCAGGAACCTGGTCGACTACCGCACAAGGAAGGCACATCGCTACGTCATCCGTGACCGCGACCTGCTCAAGTACCTGGCGGGTCTGGTCGTGTTCATCACGGGCTACCTTGCTGCCTGGTCGG